>NC_044560.1:99841485-99925543 GCF_007565055.1 Rhinopithecus roxellana | reverse complement strand
TTGCTAACACTCTTTTCGTGGGATCTGAAAAGTGATATTTGGGAGCCCATTGGGCCCATGGTGAAAAAGGAAACATCCTCACATAATAACTAAAGAGCAGCTTTCTGAGAAACTGCATTGCCATGTGTGAATTCAACTCACAGAGTTACACGTTTCTCTTCAGTGATCAGTTTGTTAGCACAGTTTTCTGGAAATCTGCAATTAGATACTTCTTAGTGCAATGAAACTTACGGTGACAAAGGAATTATCCACAGATGAAAACCGGAAAGAAACGTTCTTAGAAACTTCTTGGTGATGTGTGAATTCATCTCACAGAGTTACACTTATGTTTCTTGGAGCCGTCCATTAACACTGTCTTTGAGGAACCTGAGAAGGGCTTCCTTGTGTCGCATTGAGGCCTACGCTGACAGAGGAAATTTCATCCGTTCAAAACGGGAATGAAGCTTTCTGAGAAACTTCTTTCTGATTTGTGAGTTCATCTCACAAAATTATAACTTAGACTTCAGGAAGCAGTTTGCTAACACTCTTTTCGTGGAATCTGGACGTGATATTTGGAAGCCCATAGGGTCCCATGGTGAAAAATGAAATATCCTCACATAATAACTATGGAGAAACTTTCTGAGAGATTGCTGTTCTGATTGTTACTTTTACTTCATCACACAGATTTCCACCCTTCCCTTCGTGGAACTGTTTGCTAACACTGTTTCGTGGATTCTACAAAGGTATATTGGGGAGCACATTGAGGGCTATGGTGAAAAAGGAAATATCCTCACATCATAACTGAAGAGAAGCTTTCTGAGAAACTGCATTGCCATGTGTGATGAAACTCACAGAGTTACGCGTTTCTCTTCAGTGATCAGTTTGTTAGCACAGATGTTCTGGAATCTGCAATTAGATACTTCATAGCGCAATGAACCTTGCGGTGACAAAGGACATATCCACAGATGAAAACCAGAAAGAAGCTTCTTAGAAACTTCTTGGTGATGTGTGAAATCATCTCACAGAGTTACACTTATGTTTCATGGAGCAGTCCATTAACACTGTCTTTGAGGAACCTGAGAAGGGCTTCTTTGGATCACATTGAGGCCTACCCTGATAAAGGAATTTTCATCGTTCAAAACGTGAAAGAAACTTTCTGAGAATCTTCTTTCTGATTTGTGTGTTCATCTCACAGACTTATAACTTAGACTTCAGGACGCAGTTTGCTAACTCTCTTTTCGTGGAATCTGGATAGTGATATTTGGGAGCCCTTAGGGGCCCATGGTGAAAAAGGAAATATCCTCACATAATAATTAAGAGAAGCTTTCTGAGAAACTGCATTGCCATATGTGAATGCAACTCACCGAGTTACACGTTTCTCTTCAGTGATCAGTTTGTTAGCACAGTTTTCTGGAAACCTGCAATTAGATACTTCATAACACAATGAACCTTACGGTGACAAAGGAAATATCCACAGATGAAAACCTGAAAGAAGCTTTCTTAGAAACTTCTTGGGATGTGTGAATACATCTCACAGAGTTACACTTATGTTTCGTGTATCAGTCCATTGTCACTGACTTTGAGGAACCTGAGAAGGGCATCTTTGGATCACATTGAGGTCTCCGCTGATAAAGGAAATTTCATATGTTCAAAACGTGAAAGAAGCTTTCTGAGAAACTTCTTTCTGATCTGTGTGTTCATCTCACAGATTTATAACTTAGACTTCAGGAAGCAGTTTGCTAACACTCTTTTCGTGGAATCTGGAAAGTGATATTTGGGAGCCCATAGGGGCCCATGGTGAAAAAGGGAATATCCTCACATAATAACTAAAGAGAAGCTTTCTGAGAAACTGCATTGCCATGTGTGAATGCAACTCACAGAGTTACACGTTTCTCTTCAGTGATCAGTTTGTTAGCACAGTTTTCTGGAAATCTGCAATTAGATACTTCATAGCGCAATGAACTTACGGTGACAAAGGAAATATCCACAGATGCAAAACAGAATGAAGCTTTCTTAGAAACTTGTTGGTGATGTGTGAATAAATCTCACAGAGTTACCCTTATGTTTCGTGGAGCATTCCATTCACACTGTCTTTGAGGAACCTGAGAAGGGCTTCTTTGCATCACATTGAGGCCTACGCTGATAAAGGAAATTTCATACGTGCAAAATGTGAAAGAAGCTTTCTGAGAAACTTCTTTCTGATCTGTGTGTTCATCTCACAGGCTTCTAACTTAGACTTCAGGAAGCAGTTTGCTAACACTCTTTTCATGGAATCTGGAAAGTGATATTTGGGAGCCCATAGGGGCCCATGGTGAGAAAGGAAATATCCTCACATAAAAACTACAGAGAAACTTACTGAGAGATTGCTTTCTGATGTGTTACTTCATCACACAGAGTTCCACCCTTCCCTTCTTGGAATCGTTTGCCTACACTGTTGTCGTGGATTCTGCAAAGGTATATTTGGGAGCACATTGAGGGCTATGGTGAAAAAGGAAATATCTTCACATAATAACTAAAGAGAAGCTTTCTGAGAAACTGCAATGCCATGTGTGAATGCAACTCACAAAGTTACACGTTTCTCTTCAGTGATCAGTTTGTTAGCACAGTTTTCTGGAAATCTGCAATTAGATACTTCATAGCGCAATGAACCTTATGGTGACAAAGGAAACATCCACAGGTGAAAACTAGAAAGAAGCTTTCTTAGAAACTTCTTGGTGATGTGTGAATTCTTCTCACAGAGTTACACTTATGTTTCCTGGAGCAGTCCATTAACACTGTCTTTGAGGAACCTGAGAAGGGTTTCTTTGGATCACATTGAGGCCTACGCTGATAAAGGAAATTTCATCCGTTCAAAACGTGAAAGAATCTTTCTGAGAAACTTCTTTCTGATCTGTGTGTTCATCTCACAGACTTATAACTTAGACTTCAGGAAGCAGTTTGCTAACACTCTTTTCGTGGAATCTGGAAAGTGATATTTGGGAGCCCATAGGGGCCCATGGTGAAAAACGAAATATCCTCACAAAATAACTACAGAGAAACTTTCTGAGAGATTGCTTTTTGATGTGTTACTTCATTACACAGAGTTCCACCCTTCCCTACTTAGAACTGTTTGCTAACACTGTTGTCGTGGATTCTGCAAAGGTATATTTCGGAGCACATTGAGGGCTATCGTGAAAAGGCAAATATCCTCACACAATAACTAAAGAGAAGCTTTCTGAGAAACTGCATTGCCATGTGTGAATGCAACTCACAGAGTTACACGTTTCTCTTCAGTGATCAGTTTGTTAGCAAAGTTCTCTGGAAATCTGCAATTAGATACTTCATAGCGCAACGAACATTACAGTGACAAAGGATATATCCACAGATCGAAACTAGACAGAAGCTTTCTTAGAACATTTTGGTGATCTGTGAATTCATCTCACAGAGTTACACCTATGTTTCGTGGAGCAGCCCATTAACACTGTCTTTCAGCAACCTGAGAAGTGCTTCCTTGGATCGCATTGTGGCCTACGCTGATAAAGGAAATTTCATCCTTTCAAAACGTGAAAGAAGCTTTCTGAGAAACTTCTTTCTGATCTGTGAGTTCATCTCACAGACTTATACTTAGACTTTAGGAAGCAGTTTGCTACCACTCTTTTCGTGGAATCTGGAAAGTGATATTTGGGAGCCCATAGGGGCCCATAGTGATAAAGGAAATATCCTCACATGATAACTATGGAGAAACTTTCTGAGAGATTGCTTTCTGATGTGTTTCTTCATCACACAGAGTTCCACCCTTCCCTTCTTGGAACAGTTGGCTAACACTGTTGTCTTGGATTCTGCAAAGGTATATTTGGGAGCACACTGAGGGCTATGGTGAAAAAGGAAATATCCTCACATGATAACTATAGAGAAGCTTTCTGAGAAACTGCATTGCCATGTGTGAATGCAACTCACAGAGTTACTCGTTTCTCTTCAGTGATCAGTTTGTTAGCACAGATTTCTGGAAATCTGCAATTAGATACTTCATACCGCAATGAACATTACAGTGACAAAGGATATATCCACAGAAGAAAACTAGAAAGAAGCTTTCTTAGAACTTTCTTGGTGATGTGTGAATTCATCTCACAGGGTTACACTTATGTTTCGTGGAGTAGTCCATTACCACTGTCTTTGAGGAACCTGAGAAGGGCTTCTTTGGATCACATTGAGGCCTGCACTGATAAAGGAAATTTCAATCGTTCAAAACGTGAAAGTAGCTTTCTGAGAAACTTCTTTCTGATCTGTGAGTTCATCTCACAGACTTATAACTTAGTCTTCAGGAAGCACTTTGCTAACACTGTTTTCGTGGAGTCTGGAAAGTGATATTTGGGAACCCATAGGGCCCCATGGTGAAACAGGAAATATCCTCATATAATAACTACAGAGAAACTTTCTGAGAGATTGCTTTTCGATGTGTTACTTCATCACACAGAGTTCCACCCATTCCTTCTTGGAACCGTTTGCTAACACTGTTGTCGTGGATTCTGCAAAGGTATATTTGCGAGCATTTTGAGGGCTATGGTGAAAAAGAAAATATCCTCACATAATACCTAAAGAGAAGCTTTCTGAGAAACTGCATTGCCATGTGTGAATGCAACTCACAGAGTTACACGTTTCTCTTCAGTGATCAGTTTGTTAGCACAGTTTTCTGGAAATCTGCAATTAGATACTTCATAGCGCGATGAACCTTATGGTGACAAAGGAAATATCCATAGATGAAAACCAGAAAGAAGCTTTATTAGAAACTTCATGGTGATATGTGAATTCATCTCACGGAGTCACACTTATGTTTCATGGAGCAGTCCATTAACACTGTCTTTGAGAAACCTGAGAAGGCCTTCCATGGATCGCATTGAGGCCTAAGCAGATAAAGAAAATTTCATCCGTTTAAAACGTGAAAGAAGCTTTCTGAGAAACTTCTTTCTGATCTGTGAGTTCATCTCACAGACTTACAACTTAGACTTCAGGAAGCAGTTTGCTAACACTCTTTTCGTGGAATCTGGAAAGTGATATTTGGGAGCCCATAGCGGCCCATGGTGAAAAAGAAAATATCCGCACATAAGAACTACGGAGACACTTTCTGAGAGATTGCTTTCTGATGTGTGACTTCATCACACAGAGTTCCACCCTTCCCTTCTTGGAACCGTTTGCTAACACTGTTGTCGTGGATTCTGCAAAGGTATATTTCGGAGCACATTGAGGGCTATGGTGAAAAAGGAAATATCCTCACATAATAACTGAAGAGAAGCTTTCTGAGTAACTGCATTGCCATGTGTGAATGCAACTCACAGAGTTACACGTTTCTCTTCAGTGATCAGTTTGTTAGCACAGTTTCCTGGAAATCTGCAATTAGATACTTCATTGCACAATGGACCTTATGGTGACAAAGGAAATATCCACAGATGAAAACCAGAAAGAAGCTTTCTTAGAAACTTCTTGGTGATGTGTGAATTCATCTCACAGAATTACACTTATGTTTCGTGGAGCAGTCCATTAACACTGTCTTTAAGGAACCTGAGAAGGGCTTCTTGTATCACATTGAGGCCTACGCTGATAAAGGAAATTTCATCCGTTCAAAACGTGACAGAAGCTTTCTGAGAAACTTCTTTCTGATCTGTGAATTCATCTCACAGACTTGTAACTTAGACTTCCGGAAGCAGTTTGCTAACACTTTTCGTGGAATCTGCAAAGTGATATTTGGGAGCCCATAGGGTCCCATGGTGAAAAAGGAAATATCCTCACATAATAACTACAGAGAAACTCTCTGAGAGAATGCTTTCTGATGTGTTACTTCATGACACCGAGTTCCACCCTTCCCTTCTTGGAACCGTTTGCTAACACTGTTGTCGTGGTTTCTGCAAAGGTATACTTGAGAGCACATTGAGGGCTATGGTGAAAAAGGAAATATCCTCACATAATAACTAAAGAGAAGCTTTCTGAGAAACTGCATTGCCATGTGTGAATGCAACTCACAGAGTTACACGATTCTCTTCAGTGATCAGTTTGTTAGCACAGTTTTCTGGAAGTCTGCAATTAGATTTTTCATAGCGCAATGAACATTACAATGACAAAGGAAATATCCACAGATGAAAACTAGAAAAAAAGCTTTGTTAGAACCTTTTTGGAGATGTGTGAATTCATCTCACAGAGTTACCCTTATGTTTCGTGGAGCAGTCCATTAACACTGGCTTTGAGGATCCTGAGAAGGGCTTCCTTGGATCGCCTTGAGGCCTACGCTGATAGAGGAAATTTCATCCGTTCAAAACGTGAAAGAAGCTTTCTGAGAAACTTCTTTCTGATCTGTGAGTTCATCTCACAGACTTATAACTTAGACTTCAGGAAGCAGTTTGCTAACACTCTTTTCGTGGAATCTGGAAAGTGATATTTGGGAGCCCATAGGGGCCCATCGTGAAAAAGGAAATATCCTCACATAATAACTATGGGGAAACTTTCTGAGAGATTGCTTTCTGATGTCTGATTTCATCACACATAGTTCCACACTTCCCTTCTTGGAACAGTTGCTAACACTGTTGTCGTGGATTCTGCCAAGGTATACTTGGGAGCACATTTAGGGCTATGGTGAAAAAGATAATATCCTCACATAATAACTAAAGAGAAGCTTTCTGAGAAACTGCATTGCCATGAGTGAACGCAACTCACAGAGTTACACGTTTCTCTTCAGTGATCAGTTTGTTAGCACAGTTTTCTGGAAATCTGCAATTAGATACTTCATAGCGCAATGAACCTTACGATGACAAAGGAAATATCCACAGATGACAACCAGAAAGAAGCTTTCTTAGAAACTTCTTGGTGATGTGTGAATTCATCTCACAGAGTTACACTTATGATTCCTGGAGCAGTCCATTAACACTGTCTTTGAGGAACCTGAGAAGAGCTGCCTTGCATCACATTGAGGCCTACGCTGATAAAGGAAATGTCATCCGTTCAAAACGTGAAAGAAGCTTTCTGAGAAACTTCTTTCTGATCTGTGAGTTCATATCACAGAGTTACAAACTCTGCCTCATGAAGCAGTTTGCTAACACTCTTTTCGTGGAATCTGGAAAGTGATATAGGGGAGCCCATAGGGGCCCAAGGTGAAAAAGGAAATATCCTCACATAAAAACAGAGAAACTTTCTGAGAGATTGCTTTCTAATGTGTTACTTCATCACACAGATTTCCACCCTTCCCTTCTTGGAACCGTTTGCTAACACTGTTGTCGTGGATTCTGCAAAGGTATATTTTGGAGCAAATTGAGGGCTACGGCGAAAAAGGAAATATCCTCACCTAATAACTAAAGAGAAGATTTCTGAGAAACTGCATTGCCATGTGTGAATGCATCTCACAGAGTTACACGTTTCTCTTCAGTGATCAGTTTGTTAGCACAGTTTTCTGGAAATCTGCATTTAGATACTTCATAGCGCAATGAACATTACAGTGACAAAGGATATATCCACAGACGAAAACTAGAAAGAAGCTTTATTGGAAACTTTTTGGTGATGTGTGAATTCATCTCACAGAGCTACACTTACGTTTCGTCCAGCAGTCCATTAACACTGTCTTTGAGGAACCTGAGAAGGGCTTCTTTGGATCACATTGACGCCTAAGCTGGTAAAGGAAATTTCATCCATTCAAAACGTGAAAAAAGCTTTCGGAGAAACTTCTTTCTGATCTGTGTGTTCATCTCACAGACTTATAACTTTGACTTCAAGAAGCTGTTTGCTAACACTCTTTTCGTGGAATCTGGAAAGTGATATTTTGGAGCCCATAGGGGCCCATGGTGAAAAAGGAAATATCCTCACATAATAACTAAAGAGAAGCTTTCTGAGAAACTGAGAAAGTGCCTTGCCATGTGTGAATGCAACTCACAGAGTTACACGTTTCTCTTCAGTGATCAGTTTGTTAGCACAGTTTTCTGGAAATCTGCAATTAGATACTTCATAGCACAATGAACCTTGTGGTGACAAAGTAAATATCCACAGATGACAACCAGAAAGAAGCTTTCCTAGAAACTTCTTGGTGATGTGTGAATTCATCTCACAGAGTTACACTTATGTTTCGTGGAGCAGTCCATTCACACTGTCTTTGAGGAACCTGAGAAGGTCTTCTTTGGATCCCATGGAGGCCTACGCTGATAAAGGAAATTTCATCCGTTCAAAACGTCAAAGAAGCTTTCTGAGATACTTCTTTCTGGTCGGTGTGTTTATCTCACAGGCTTGTAACTTAGACTTCAGGAAGCAGTTTGCTAACACTCTTTTCGTGGAATCTGCAAAGTGATATTTGGGAGCTCATAGGGTCCCATGGTGAAAAAGTAAATATCCTCACATAATAAATGCGGAGAAACTTTCTGAGAGATTGCTCTCTGATGTGTTCCTTCATCACATGGAGTTCCACATTTCCCTTCTTGGAACCGTTTGCTAACAGTGTTGTCGTGGATTCTGCAAAGGTATATTTGGGAGCACATTGAGGGCTATGGTGAAAAAGGAAATACCCTCACATAATAACTGAAGAGAAGCTTTCTGAGAAACTGCATTGCCATGTGTGAACGCAACTCACAGAGTTACACGTTTCTCTTCAGTGATCAGTTTGTTAGCACAGTTTTCTGGAAATCTGCAATTAGATACTTCATAGCGCAATGAAGCTTATGGTGACAAAGGAAATATCCACAGATGAAAACCAAAAAGAAGCTTTCTTAGAAACTTCTTGGTGATGTGTGATTTCATCTCACAGAGTTACACTTATGTTTCTTGGAGCAGTCCATTAACACTGTCTTTGAGGAACCTGAGAAGGGCGTCCTTGGATCTCATTGAGGCCTACGCTGAAAAAGGAAATTTCATCAGTTCAAAACGTGAAAGAAGCTTTCTGAGAAACTTCTTTCTGATCTGTGAGTTCATCTCAGAGACTTATAACTTAGATTTCAGGAAGCAGTTTGCTAACACTCTTTTCGTGGAATCTGGAAAGTGATATTTGGGAGCCCATGGGGGCCCATGGTGAAAAAGAAAATATCCTCACATAATAACAGAGAAACTTTCTGAGAGATTGCTTTCTGATGTGTTAATTCATCACACAGAGTTCCACCCGTCCCTTCTTGGAACCGTTTGTTAACACTGTTGTTGTGGATTCTGCAACGGTGTATTTGGGAGCACTTTGAGAGCTATGATGAAAAAGGAAATATCCTCACATAATACCTAAAGAGAAGCTTTCTGAGAAACTGCATTGCCATGTGTGAATGCAACTCACAGAGTTACACGTTTCTCTTCAGTGATCAGTTTGTTAGCACAGTTTTCTGGAAATCTGCAATTAGATACTTCATAGCGCAATGAACATTACAGTGACAAACGAAATATCCACAGATGAAAAGTAGAAAGAAGCTTTCTTAGAAACTTTTTGTGATGTGTGAATTCATCTCACAGATTTACGCTTATGTTTCGTGGAGCAGTCCCTTAACACTGTCTTTGAGGAACCTGAGAAGGGCTTCCTTGGATCGCATTGAGGCCTTCGCTGATAAAGGAAATTTCATCCGTTCAAAACGTAAATCTTTCTGAGAAACTTCTTTCTGATCTGTGACTTCATTTCACAGACTTATAACTTAGACTTCAGGAAGCAGTTTGCTAACACTCTTTTCGTGGAATCTGCAAAGTGATATTTGGGAGCCCATAGGGGCCGATGGTGAAAAAGGAAATATCCTCACATGATAATTATGGAGAAACTTTCTGAGAGATTGCTTTCTGATGTGTTACTTCATCACACAGAGTTTCACCCTTCCCTTCTTGGAACAGTTTGCTAACACTCTTGTCGTGGATTCTGCAAAGGTATATTTGGGATCACATTGAGGGCTATGGTGAAAAAGGAAATATCCTCACATAATAACTAAAGAGAAGACTTGTGAGAAACTGCATTGCCATGTGTGAATGCAACTCACAGAGTTACACGTTTCTCTTCAGTGATCAGTTTGTTAGCACAGTTTTCTGGAAATCTGCAATTAGATACTACATAGCGCAATGAACCTTACGGTGACAAAGGAAATATCCACAGTTGAAAACCAGAAGGAAGCTTTCTTAGAAACTTCTTGGCTATGTGTGAATTCATCTCACAGAGTTACACTTATGTTTCGTGTATCAGTCATTAACAATGTCTTTGAGGAACCTCAGAAGGGCTTCTTTGGATCACATTGAGGCCTATGCTGATAAAGGAAATTTCATCCGTTCAAAACGTGACAGAAGCTTTCCGAGAAACTTCTTTCTGATCTGTGTGTTCATCTCACAGACTTATAACTTAGACTTCAGGAAACAGGTTTCTAACACTCTTTTCGTGGAATCCGGAAAGTGATATTTGGGAGCGCATAGGGGCCCATGGTGAAAAAGAAAATATCCTCACATAATAACTATTGAGAAACTTTCTGAGAGATTGCTTTCTGATGTGTTACTTCATCACACAGAGTTCCACCCTTCCCTTCTTGGAACCGTTTGCTAACACTTTTGTCGTGGATTCTACAAAGGTGTATTTGGGAGCACATTGAGGGCTTTGGTGAAAAATGAAATATCCTCACATAATAACTAAAGAGAAGCTTTCTGAGAAACTGCATTGCCATGTGTGAATGCAACTCACAGAGTTACACGTTTCTCTTCAGTGATCAGTTTGTTAGCACAGTTTTCTGGAAATCTGCAATTAGATACTTCATAGCGCAATGAACCTTACAGTGAGAAAGGAAATATCCACAGCTGAAAACCAGAATGAAGCTTTCTTAGAAACTTCTTGGTGCTGTGTGAATTCATCTCACAGAGTTACACTTATGTTTCTTGGAGCAGTCCATTCACACTGTCTTTGAGGAACCTGAGAAGGGCTTCTTTGGATCACATTGAGGCCTACGCTGATAAAGGAAATTTCATCCGTTCAAAACGTGATAGAAGCTTTCTGAGAAATTTCTTTCTGATCTGTGTGTTCATTTCACAGACTTATAACTTAAACTTCAGGAAGCAGTTTGCTAACACTCTTTTCGTCGAATCTGGAAAGTGATATTTGGGAGCCTATTGGGGCCCATGGTGATAAAGGAAATATCCTCAGATAATTACTAGAGAGAAGCTTTCTGAGAGATTGATTTCTGATGTGTGACTTCATCTCACAGAGTTACGCCAGTGTTTTTTGGAGCCGTTTCTTTGGACTGTTTCCGTGGATTCCGAGAAGTGATATTTCAGATGGCTATGAAGAATAGAAGGAGAAAAGAAATATCCTCCAAGAGAAAGCGGAATCAAGCTTTCTGAGAAACTGCTTGGTGATATGTGAATTCATTTCACAGTGTTCTATCACCCTTTGTCGGGGGAGTTTCCTCGCACACATTTTGAGGAATCTCAGATGTGATGTCTTGGATATTGTTGAATCGCATGGTGAATAAGGAACTATCCTCAGAGAAACCTACAGAGAAGCCTTCTCAGAAACTTCTTTGTTTTGGGTGAATTCAGCCCACAGATGTCCATCATTGTTTTCACTGAGAAGCTTGCTAGCAGAGTTTTCGCAGAATCTGCAATAGGACACTCGGTGGCGCTCCAAGACCACAAATAACCTCGTCTTACTAAAGAAAGAAGCTTTCTGAGAAACCGCTTTGTGATGTGTGAATTCAACTCACTAAGGTGCAGCTGTATTTCGTGGGGCAGTGGCCTAGTCCAATTTGTGTGGAATCTGAGAACAGATAATCCGGATACCTTTGAAAATAATGGGGCCAATGGAAACATCTTCCAATAAAAATGAGAAAGAAGCTTTCTGAGAAACTTCGTTCTGATCTATGAGTTCATCTCACAAACTTATAACTTAGACTTCAGGAAGCAGTTTGCTAACACTCTTTTCGTGGAATCTGCAAAGTGATATTTGGGAGACCATAGGGGCCCATGGTGAAAAAGGAAATATCCTCACATAGTAACTATGGAGAAACTTTCTGAGAGATTGCTTTCTGATGTGTTACGTCATCACACAGAGTTGCACCCTTCCCTTCTTGGAACAGTTTTCTAACACTGCTGTCTTGGATTCTGCCAAGGTATATTTGGGAGCACTTTGAGGGCTATGGTGACAAAGAAAATATCCTCACATAATAACTAAAGAGAAGCTTTCTGAGAAACTGCATTGCCATGTGTGAATGCAACTCACAGAGTTACACGTTTCTCTTCATTGATCAGTTTGTTAGCACAGTTTTCTGGAAATCTGCAATTAGATACTTCATAGCGCAATGATCCTCACGTGACAAAGGAAATATCGACAGATGAAAACTAGAAAGAAGCTTTCTTAGAAACTTCTTGGTGATGTGTGAATTCATCTCACAGAGTTACACTTATGTTTCGTGGAGCAGTCCATTAACACTGTCTTTGAGGAACCTGAGAAGGGCTTCCTTGGATCGCATTGAGGCCTATGCAGATAAAGGAAATTTCATCCGTTCAAAACGTGAAAGAAGCTTTCTGAGAAACTTCTTTCTGATCTGTGACTTCATCTCACAGACTTATAACTTAGATTTCAGCAAGCAGGTTGCTAACACTCTTTTCGTGGAATCTGGAATGTGATATTTGGGAGCCCATAGGGGCCCATGGTGAAAAAGGAAATATCCTCACATAATAACTACGGAGAAACTTTCTGAGAGATTGCTTTCTGATGTGTTACTTCATCACACAGAGTTCCACCCTTCCCTTCTTGGAACAGTTTGCTAAAATTGTTGTCGTGGATTCTGCAAAGGTGTATTTGGGAGCACATTGAGGGCTATGGTGAAAAAGGAAATATCCTCACATAATAACTAAAGAGAAGCTTTCTGAGAAACTGCATTGCCATGTGTGAATGCAACTCACAGACTTACACGTTTCTCTTCAGTGATTAGTTTGTTAGCACAGTTTTCTGGAAATCTGCAATTAGATTCTACATAGCGCAATGAATCTTAGGGTGACAAAGGAAACATCCACAGATGAAAACTAGAAAGAAACTTTCTTAGAAACTTCTTGGTGATGTGTGAATTCATCTCACAGAGTTACACTTATGATTCCTGGAGCAGTCCGTTAACACTGTCTTTGAGGAACCTGAGAAGAGCTTCCTTGCATCACATTGAGGCCTACGCTGATAAAGGAAATGTCATCCGTTCAAAACGTGAAAGAAGCTTTCTGAGAAACTTCTTTCTGATCTGTGAGTTCATATCACAGAGTTACAACCTCTGCCTCATGAAGCAGTTTGCTAACACTCTTTTCGTGGAATCTGGAAAGTGATATAGGGGAGCCCATAGGGGCCCAAGGTGAAAAAGGAAATATCCTCACATAAAAACAGAGAAACTTTCTGAGAGATTGCTTTCTGATGTGTTACTTCATCACACAGATTTCCACCCTTCCCTTCTTGGAACCGTTTGCTAACACTGTTGTCGTGGATTCTGCAAAGGTATATTTTGGAGCAAATTGAGGGCTACGGCGAAAAAGGAAATATCCTCACCTAATAACTAAAGAGAAGATTTCTGAGAAACTGCATTGCCATGTGTGAATGCATCTCACAGAGTTACACGTTTCTCTTCAGTGATCAGTTTGTTAGCACAGTTTTCTGGAAATTTGCAATTAGATACTTCATAGCGCAATGAACCTTACGGTGACAAAGGAAATATCCACAGATGAAAACCAGAAAGAAGCTTTCTTAGAAACTTCTTGGTGATGTGTGAATTCATCTCACAGAGTTACACTTATGTTTCGTGGAGCAGTCCATTAACACTGTCTTTGAGGAACCTGAGAAAGGCTTCCTTGGATCGCACTGAGGCCTAAGCTGATAGAGGAAATTTCACCCGTTCAAAACGGGAAAGAAGCATTCTGAGAAACGTCTTTCTGATTTTTAAATTCATCTCACAAACTTATAACTTATACTTCAGGAAGCAGTTTGCTAACAGTCTTTTCGTGGAATCTGCAAAGTGATATTTGGGAACCTATAGGGGCCCATGGTGAAAAAGGAAATATCCTCACATAATAACTACAGAGAAACTTTCTGAGAGATTGCTTTCTGATGTGTTACTTCATCACACAGAGTCCACCCTTCCCTTCTTGGAACCGCTTGCTAACACTGTTGTCGTGGATTCTGCAAAGGTATATTTGGGAGCACATTGAGGGCTATGGTGAAAAAGGAAATATCCTTACCTAATAAGTAAAGAGAAGCTTTCTGAGAAACTGCATTGCCATGTGTGAATGCAACTCACAGAGTTACACGTTTCTCTTCAGTGATCAGTTTTTAGCACAGTTTTCTGGAAATCTGCAATTAGATACTTCATAGCTCAATGAACCTTACGGTGACAAAGGAAATATCCACAGGTGAAACTAGAAAGAAGCTTTCTTAGAAACTTCTTGGTGATGTGTGAATTCATCTCACAGAGTTACACTTATGTTTCGTGGAACAGCCCATTATCACTGTCTTTGAGGAACCTGAGAAGTGCTTCCTTGGATCGCTTTGAGGCCTTCGCTGATAAAAGAAATTTCATCCGTTCAAAACGTGAAAAAATCTTTCTGAGAACTTCTTGCTGATCTGTGAGTTCATCTCACAGACTTATAACTTAGACTTCACGACGCAGTTTGCTAACACTCTTTTCGAGGAATCTGCAAAGTGATATTTGGGAGAACATAGGGGCCCATGGTGAAAAAGGAAATATCCTCACATAATAACTATGGAGAAACATTCTGAGAGATTGCTTTCTGATGTGTGACTTCATCACACAGAGGTCCATCCCTCCCTTCTTGGAACCGTTTGCTAACACTGTTGTCGTGGATTCTGCAAAGGTATATTTGGGAGCACATTGAGGGCTATGGTGAAAAAGGAAATATCCTCACATAATAACTAAAGAGAAGCTTTCTGCGAAACTGCATTGCCATTTGTGAATGCATCTCCCAGAGTTACATGTTTCTCTTAAGTGATCAGTTTGTTAGCACAGTTTTCTGGAAATCTGCAATTAGATATTTAATAGCGCAATGAAACTTACGGTGACAAAGGAAATATCCACAGATGAAAACAAGAAAGAAGCTTTCGTAGAAACTTCTTGGTGATGTGTGAATTCATCTCACAGAGTTACACTTATGTTTCGTGGAGCAGTCCATTAACACTGTCTTCGAGGAACCTGAGAAGGACTTCTTTGGATCACATTGAGGCCTACGCTGATAAAGGAAATTTCATCCGTTCAAAACGTGAAAGAAGCTTTCTGAGGAACTTCTTTCTGATCTGTGTGTTCATTTCACAGACTTATAACTTATACTTCAGGAAGCAGTTTGCTAACACTCTTTTCGTGGAATCTGCAAAGTGATATTTGGAAGCCCATAGGGGCCCATGGTGAAAAAGGACATATCCTCACATAATAACTAAAGGGAAGCTTTCTGAGAAACTGCATTGCCATATGTGAATGCAACGCACCGAGTTACACGTTTCTCTTCAGTGATCAGTTTGTTAGCACAGTTTTCTGGAAATCTGCAATTAGATACTTCATAGCACAATGAACTTTACGGTGACAAAGGAAATATCCACAGATGAAAAACAGAAAGAAGCTTTCTTAGAAACTTCTTGGTGATGTGTGAAGACATCTCACAGAGTTACACTTATGTTTCGTGTATCAGTCCATTGTCACTGACTTTGAGGAAAATGAGAAGGGCTTCTTTGGATCACATTGAGACCTCCGCTGATAAAGGAAATTTCATACGTTCAAAATGAGAAAGTAGCTTTGTGAGAAACTTCTTTCTGATCTGTGTGTTCATCTCACAGACTTATAACTTACACTTCAGGAAGCAGTTTGCTAACACTCTTTTCGTGGAATCTGGAAAGTGATATTTGGGAGCCCTTAGGGGCCCATGGTGAAAAAGGGAATATCCTCACATAATAACTAAAGAGAAGCTTTCTGAGAAACTGCATTGCCATGTGTGAATGCAACTCACAGAGTTACACGTTTCTCTTCAGTGATCAGTTTGTTAGCACAGTTTTCTGGAAATCTGCAATTAGATACTTCATAGCGCAATGAACCTTACGGTGACAAAGGAAATATCCACAGATGAAAAACAGAATGAAGCTTTCTTAGAAACTTTATGGTGATGTGTGAATTCATCTCACAGAGTTACATTTATGTTTCGTGGAGCAGTCCATTAACACTGTCTTTGAGGAACCTGAGAAGGGCTTCTTTGGATCACATTGACGCCTACGCTGATAAAGGAAATTTCATACGTGTAAAACGTGAAAGAAGCTTTCTGAGAAACTTCTTTCTGATCTGTGTGTTCATCTCACAGACTTATAACTTAGACTTCAGGAAGGAGTTTGCTAACACTCTTTTCATGGAATCTGGAAAGTGATATTTGGGAGCCCATAGGGGCCTATGGTGAAAAAGGGAATATCCTCACATAATAACTACAGAGATACTTTCTGAGAGATTGCTTTCTGATGTGTTACTTCATCACACAGAGTTCCACTCTTCCATTCTTGGAACCATTTGCTAACACTGTTGTCGTGGATTCTGCAAAGGTATATTTGGGAGCACATTGAGGGCTATGGTGAAAAAGGAAATATCTTCACATAATAAATAAAGAGAAGCTTTCTGAGAAACTGCATTGCCATGTGTGAATGCAACTCACAGAGTTACACGTTTCTCTTCAGTGATCAGTTTTTAGCACTGTTTTCTGGAAATCTGCAATTAGATACTTCATAGGGCAATGAACCTTACGGTGACAAAGGATATGTCCACAGGTGAAACTAGAAAGAAGCTTTCTTAGAAACTTCTTGGTGATGTGTGAATTCTTCTCACAGAGTTACACTTATGTCTCGTGGAGCAGTCCATTAACACTGTTTTTGAGGAACCTGAGAAGGGCTTCTTTGGATCACATTGAGGCCTACGATGATAAAGGAAATTTCATCCGTTCAAAACGTGAAAGAAGCTTTCTGAGAAACTTCTTCCTGATCTGTGTGTTCATCTCACAGACTTATAACTTACACTTCAGGAAGCAGTTTGCTAACACTCTTTTCGTGGAATCTGGAAAGTGATATTTGGGAGCCCATAGGGGCCCATGGTGAAAAAGGAAATATCCTCACATAATAACTACAGAGAAACTTTCTGAGAGATTGCTTTCTGATGTGTTACTTCATTACACAGAGTTCCACCCTTCCCTTCTTGGAACCGTTTGCTAACACTGTTGTCGTGGATTCTGCAAAGGTATATTTGGGAGCACATTGAGGGCTATGGTGAAAAAGAAAATATCCTAACATAACAACTAAAGAGAACCTTTCTGAAAAACTGCATTGCCATTTGGGAATGCAACTCACAGAGTTTCAAGTTTCTCTTCAGTGATCAGCTTGTTAGCACAGTTTTCTGGAAATCTGCAATTAGAAACTTCATAGCGCAATTAACATAAAGTGACAAAGGATATATCCACACATGAAAACTAGAAAGAAGCTTTCTTAGAACCTTTTTGGTGATGTGTGAATTCATCTCACAGTGTTACACTTATTTTTCGTGGAGCAGTCCATTAACACTGTCTTTGAGGAACCTGAGAAGGGCTTCCTTGGATCGCATTGAGGCCTACGCTGATAAAGGAAATTTCATCCGTTCAAAACGTCAAAGAAGCTTTCTGAGAAACTTCTTTCTGATCGGTGAGTTCATCTCACAGACTTGTAACTTAGACTTCAGGAAGCAGTTTGCTAACACTCTTTTCGTGGAATCTGCAAAGTGATATTTGGGAGAGCATAGGGGCCCATGGTGAAAAAGGAAATATCCTCAAATAACAACTACGGAGACACTTTCTGGGAGATTGCTTTCTGATGTGTGATTTCATCACACAGAGTTAAACCCTTCCCTTCTTGGAACCGTTTGCTAACCCTGTTGTCATGGATTCTGCAAAGGTATATTTGGGAGCACATTGAGGGCTATGGTGAAAAAAGAATTATCCTCACATAATAACTGAAGAGAAGCTTTCTGAGAATCTGCATTGCCATGTGTGAATGCAACTCACAGAGTTACACGTTTCTCTTCAGTGATCAGTTTGTTAGCACAGTTTTCTGGAAATCTGCAATTAGATTCTTCATAGCGCAGTGAACCTTATGGTGACAAAGGAAATATCCACAGATGAAAACTAGAAAGAAGCTTTCTTTGAAACCTCTTGGTGATGTGTGAATTCGTCTCACAGGTTTACACTTATGTTTCGTGGAGCAGTCCGTTAACATTGTCTTTGAGGAACCTGAGAAGGGCTTCCTTGGATCACATTGAGGCCTACGCTGATAAAAGAAATTTCATCCGTTCAAATGGGAAAGAAGTTTCTGAGAAACTTCTTTCTGATCTGTGAGTTCATCTCACAGACTTTTAACTTAGACTTCAGGAAGCAGTTTGCTAACACTCTTTTCGTGGAGTCTGCAAACTGATATTTGGGAGCCCTTAGGGGCCCATGGTGAAAAAGGAAATATCCTCACATAATAATTATGGAGAAACTTTCCGAGAGAGTGCTTTCTGATGTGTTATTTCATCACACAGAGTTCCACACTTCCATTTTGGAACCGTTTGCTAACACTGTTGTCGTGGATTCTGCAAAGGTATATTTGGGAGCACATTGAGGGATTCGGTGAGAAAGGAAATATCCTCACATAATAACTGAAGAGAAGCTTTCTGAGAAACTGCATTGCCATGTGTGAATGCAACCCACAGAGTTACATGTTTCTCTTCAGTGATCAGTTTTTAGCACAGTTTTCTGGAAATCTGCAATTAGATACTTCATAGCGCAATGAACATTATAGTGACAAAGGATATATCCAGAGATGAAAACAAGAAAGAAGCTTTCTTAGAACCTTTTTTGTGATGTGTGAATTCATCTCACAGAGTTACACTTATGTTTCGTGGAGCAGTCCATTAACACTGTCTTTGAGGAACCTTAGAAGGGCTTCTTTTGATCATTTTGAGGCCTACGCTGATAAAGGAAATTTCATCCGTTCAATTCGTGAAAGAAGCTTTCTGAGAAACTTCTTTCTGATATGTGAGTTCATCTCACAGACTTATAAGTTAGACTTCAGGACGCAGTTTCCTAACACTTTTTTCGTGGAATCTGCAAAGTGATATTTGGGAGCACTTAGGGACCCATGGTGAAAAGGGAAATATTCTCACATAATGACTATGGAGAAACTTTCTGAGAGATTGCTTTCTGATGTGTTACTTCATCAAACAGAGTTCCACCCTTCCCTTCTTGGAACCGTTGCTAACAGTGTTGTCGTGGATTCTGCAAAGGTATATTTGGGAGCACATGGAGGGCTATGGAGAAAAAGGAAATGTCCTCACATAATAACTAAAGATAAGCGATCTGAGAAACTCCTTTGCCATGTGTGAATGCAACTCACAGAGTTACACGTTTCTCTTCAGTGATCAGTTTGTTAGCACAGTTTTCTGGAAATCTGCAATTAAATACTTCATAGCGCAATGAACCTTAGGGTGACAAAGGAAATATCCACAGATGAAAAGTAGAAAGAAGCTTTCTTAGAAACTTCTTGGTGATGTGTGAATTCATCTCACAGAGTTACACTTATGTTTCATGGAGCAGTCCATTAACACTGTCTTTGAAGAATCTGACAAGGGCTTCTTTGGTCCACATTGAGGCCTACGCTGATAAAGGAAATTTCATCCATTCAAAACGTGAAAGAAGCTTTCTGAGAAACTTCTTTCTTATCTGTGTGTTCATCTCACAGACTTATAAGTTAGACTTCAGGAAGCAGTTTGCTAACACTCTTTTCCTGGAATCTGGAAATTGATGTTTGGGAGCCCATACCGTCCCATGGTGAAAAAGGAAATATCCTCACATAATAACTACAGAGAAACTTTCTGAGAGATTGCTTTCTGATGTGTTACTTCATCACACAGAGTTCCACCCTTCCCTTCTTGGAATCGTTTGCTGACACTGTTGTCGTGGATTCTGCAAAGGTATATTTGGGAGCACATTGAGGGCGATGGTGAAAAAGGAAGTATCCTCACATAATAACTAAAGAGAATATTTCTGAGAAACTGAATTGCCATGTGTGAATGCAACTCACAGAGTAACACGTTTCTCTTCAATGATGCGTTTGTTAGCCTAGTTGTCTGGAAATCTGCCATTAGATACTTTATAGCGCAATGAACGTTACAATGGCAAAGGAAATATCCACAAATGAAAAATAGAAAGAAGCTTTCTTAGAACCTTTTTGGTGATGTGTGAATTCATCTCACAGAGTTACACTTATGTTTCGTGGAGCAGTCCATTAACAATGTGTTTGAGGAACCTGAGAACGGCTTCTTTGGATCATTTTGAGGCCTACGCTGATAAAGGAAATTTCATCCGTTCAAAACGTGAAAGAAGCTTTCTGAGAAACTTCGTTCTGATCTGTGAGTTCATTTCAAACCCTTATAACTTAGACTTCAGGAAGCAGTTTGCTAACACTCTTTTCGTGGAATCTGCAAAGTGATATTTGGGAGCCCTTAGGGGTCATGTTGTAAAAGGAAATATCCTCACATAATAACTATGGAGAAACTTTCTGAGAGATTGCTTACTGATGTGTTGCTTCATCACACAGAGATCCACCCTTCCCTTCTTGGAACCGTTTGCTAACACGGTTGTCGTGGATTCTGCAAAGGTATATTTGGGAGCACATTGAGGGCTATGGTGAAAAAGGAAATACCCTCACATAATAACTAAAGAGAAGCTTTCTGAGAAACTGCTTTGCCATGAGTGAATGCAACTCACAGAGTTACACGTTTCTCTTCAGTGATCAGTTTGTTAGCACTGTTTTCTGGAAATCTGCAATTAGATACTTCATAGCGCAATGAACCTTAGGGTGACAAAGGAAATATCCACAGATGAAAACCAAAAAGAAGCTTTCTTAGAAACTTCTTGGTGATGTGTGAATTCATCTCACAGAGTTACACTTATGTTTCGTGGAGCAGTCCATTAACACTGTCTTTGAAGAATCTGACAAGGGCTTTTTTGGTCCCCATTGAGGCCTACGCTGATAAAGGAAATTTCATCCATTCAAAACGTGAAAGAAGCTTTCTGAGAAACTTCTTTCTGATCTGTGTGTTCATCTCACAGACTTATAAGTTAGACTTCAGGAAGCAGTTTGCTAACACTCTTTTCGTGGAATCTGGAAAGTGATGATTGGGAGCCCTTAGAGGTCATGGTGAAAAAGGAAATATCCTCACATAATAACTCCAGAGAAACTTTCTGAGAGATTGCTTTCTGATGTGTTACTTCATCACACAGTGTTCCACCCTTCCCTTCTTGGAATCGTTTGCTGACACTGTTGTCGTGGATACTGCAAAGGTATATTTGGGAGCACATTGAGGGCGATGGTGAAAAAGGAAGTATCCTCACATAATAACTAAAGGGAATATTTCTGAGAAACTGAATTGCCATGTGTGAATGCAACTCACAGAGTAACACGTTTCTCTTCAGTGATGCGTTTGTTAGCATAGTTGTCTGGAAATCTGCCATTAGATACTTCATAGCGCAATGAACGTTACAATGGCAAAGGAAATATCCACAAATGAAAACTAGAAAGAAGCTTTCTTAGAACCTTTTTGGTGATGTGTGAATTCATCTCACAGAGTTACACTTATGTTTCGTGGAGCAGTCCATTAACACTGTCTTTGAGGAACCTGAGAACGGCTTCTTTGGATCATTTTGAGGCCTACGCTGATAAAGGAAATTTCATGCGTTCAAAACGTGAAAGAAGCTTTCTGAGAAACTTCTTTCTGATCTGTGAGTTCATTTCAAACACTTATAACTTAGACTTCAGGAAGCAGTTTGCTAACACTCTTTTCGTGGAATCTGCAAAGTGATATTTGGGAGCCCTTAGAGGTCATGTTGAAAAAGGAAATATCCTCACATAATAATTATGGAGAAACTTTCTGAGAGATTGCTTACTGATGTGTTGCTTCATCACACAGAGTTCCACCCTTCCCTTCTTGGAACCGTTTGCTAACACTGTTGTCGTGGATTCTGCAAAGGTATATATGGGAGCACATTGTGGGCTATGGTGAAAAAAGAAGTATCCTCACATAATAACTAAAGAGAAGCTTTCTGAGAAACTGCATTGCCATGTGTGAATGCAACTCACAGAGTTACACGTTTCTCTTCAGTGATCAGTTTGTTAGCACAGTTTTCTGTAAATCTGCAATTAGATACTTCATAGCGCAATGAACATTACAATAACAAAGAAATATCCACGGGGGGGCGGAGCAAGATGACCGAATAGGAACAGCTCCAGTCTCCAACTCCCAGCGCGAGCGACACAGAAGACCGTTGATTTCTGCATTTTCAACTGAGGTACTGGGGTCATCTCACTAGGGAGTGCCGGACAATCGGTGCTGGTCAGCTGCCACAGCATGACCAGCGAGAGCTGAAGCAGCGCGAGTCATCGCCTCACCTTTAAGCGCAAGGGGGAAGGGGATCCGTTTTCCTAGCCAGGGGAACTGAGACACACAACACCTGGAAAATCGGGTAACTCCCACCCCAATACTGCGCTGTAAACATACAGGTACACCAGGAGAATATATCCCACACCTGGCCGGGAGGGTCCCACGCCCACGAAGCCTCCCTCACTGCTAACACAGCAGTCTGTCGCGTTCTATCCGCAAGGCAGCAGCGAGGCTGGGGGAGGGGCGCCCACCATTGCTGAGGCTTAAGTAGGTAAACAAAGCTGCTGGGAAGCTCGAACTGGGTGGAGCTCACAGCAGCTCAAGGAAGCCTGCCTGTCTCTGTAATCTCCACCTCTGGGGACAGCGCACAGCTGAAGACCAGCAGGGGAAGTAGCGGGAGCCGGTGCAGACGCGAACGACTCTGTCTGACCGGTGCAGACGCGAACGACTCTGTCTGACAGCTTTGGGGAGAGCCGTGGATCTCCCAACGCAGAGGTTGAGATCTGAGAACGAACAGACTGCCTGCTCAGGTGTGTCCCTGACCCCTGAGTAGCCTAGCTTTGAGAAATCCTCCACTAGGGGCAGTCTGACACCCCACACCTCACAGGGTGGAGTACACCCCTGAGAGGAAACTTCCAAATTAAGAATCAGACAGATACACTCGCTGTTCAGCAATATTCTATCTTCTGCAACCTCTGCTGCTGATACCCAGGCAAACAGGGTCTGGAGTGGACCTCAAGCAATCTCCAACAGACCAACAGACAGTCCTTCTGACTGTCAGAAAGAAAACTATCAAACAGGAAGGACACCTATACCAAAACCCCATCAGTACGTCACCACCATCAAAGACCAGAGACAGATAAAACCACAAAGATGGGGAAGAAGCAGGGCAGAAAAGCTGGAAATTCAAAAAATAAGAGCACATCTCCCCCTGCAAAGGAGCGCAGCCCATCGCCAGCAACGGATCAAAGCTGGTCAGAGAACGACTTGGACGAGAGGAGAGAAGAAGGCTTCAGTCCATCAAACTTATCAGAGCTAAAGGAGGAATTACGTACCCAGCGCAAAGAAACTAAAAATCTTGAAAAAAGAGTGGAAGAATTGACAGCTAGACTAATTAATGCAGAGAAGATCATAAACAAAATGACAGAGATGAAAACCATGACACGAGAAATACGTGACAAATGCACAAGCTTCAGTAACCGACTCGATCAACTGGGAGAAAGAGTATCAGCGATTGAGGATTAAATGAATGAAATGAAGCGAGAAGAGAAACCAAAAGAAAAAAGAAGAAAAAGAAATGAGGAAAGCCTTCAAGAAGTATGGGATTACGTAAAAAGACCAAATCTACGTCTGATTGGGGTGCCTGAAAGCGAGGGGGAAAATGGAACCAAGTTGGAAAACACTCTTCAGGATATCATCCAGGAGAACTTCCCCAAACTAGTAGGGCAGGCCAACATTCAAATTCAGGAAATACAGAGAATGCCACAAAGATACTCCTCCAGAAGAGCAACTCCAAGACACATAATTGCCAGATTCACCAAAGTTGAAATGAAGGAAAAAATCTTAAGGGCAGCCAGAGAGAAAGGTCGGGTAACCCACAAAGGGAAGCCCATCAGACTAACAGCAGATCTCTCGGCAGAAACTCTACAAGCCAGAAGAGAGTGGGGGCCAATATTCAACGTTCTTAAAGAAAAGAATTTTCAACCCAGAATTTCATATCCAGCCAAACTAAGTTTCATAAGTGAAGGAGAAATAAAATCCTTTACAGATAAGCAAATGCTTAGAGATTTTGTCACCACCAGGCCTGCCTTACAAGAGACCCTGAAGGAAGCCCTAAACATGGAAAGGAACAACCGGTACCAGCCATCGCAAAAACATGCCAAAATGTAAAGACCATCGAGGCTAGGAAGAAACTGCATCAACTAACGAGCAAAATAACCAGTTAATATCATAATGGCAGGATCAAGTTCACACATAACAATATTAACCTTAAATGTTAATGGACTAAATGCTCCAATTAAAAGACACAGACTGACAAACTGGATAAAGAGTCAAGACCCATCAGTCTGCTGTATTCAGGAGACGAATCTCACATGCAGAGACATACATAGGCTCAAAATAAAGGGATGGAGGAAGATCTACCAAGCAAATGGAGAACAAAATAAAGCAGGGGTTGCAATCCTTGTCTCTGATAAAACAGACTTTAAACCATCAAAGATCAAAAGAGACAAAGAAGGCCATTACATAATGGTAAAGGGATCAATTCAACAGGAAGAGCTAACTATCCTAAATATATATGCACCCAATACAGGAGCACCCAGATTCATAAAGCAAGTCCTTAGAGACATACAAAGAGACTTAGACTCCCATACAATAATAATGGGAGACTTCAACACTCCGCTGTCAACATTAGACAGATCAACGAGACAGAAAGTTAACAAGGATATCCAGGAATTGAACTCATCTCTGCACCAAGCGGACCTAATAGACATCTATAGAACTCTCCACCCCAAATCAACAGAATATACATTCTTCTCAGCACCACATCGCACTTATTCCAAAATTGACCACATAATTGGAAGTAAAGCACTCCTCAGCAAATGTAAAAGAACAGAAATTATAACAAACTGTCTCTCAGACCACAGTGCAATCAAACTAGAACTCAGGACTAAGAAACTCAATCAAAACCGCTCAACTACATGGAAACTGAACAACCTGCTCCTGAATGACTACTGGGTACATAACGAAATGAAAGCGGAAATAAAGATGTTCTTTGAAACCAATGAGAACAAAGATACAACATACCAGAATCTCTGGGACACATTTAAAGCAGTGTGTAGAGGGAAATTTATAGCACTAAATGCCCACAAGAGAAAGCAGGAAAGATCTAAAATTGACACTCTAACATCACAATTAAAAGAACTAGAGAGGCAAGAGCAAACACATTCAAAAGCTAGCAGAAGGCAAGAAATAACTAAGATCAGAGCCGAACTGAAGGAGATAGAGACACAAAAAACCCTCCAAAAAATCAATGAATCCAGTAGTTGGTTTTTTGAAAAGATCAACAAAATTGACAGACCGCTAGCAAGACTCATAAAGAAGAAAAGAGAGAGGAATCAAATAGATGCAATAAAAAATGATAAAGGGGATATCACCACTGACCCCACAGAAATACAAACTACCATCAGAGAATACTATAAACGCCTCTACGCAAATCAACTAGAAAATCTAGAAGAAATGGATAATTTCCTGGACACTTACACTCTCCCAAGGCTAAACCAGGAAGAAGTTGAATCCCTGAATAGACCAATAGCAGGCTCTGAAATTGAGGCAACAATTAATAGCCTACCCACCAAAAAAAGTCCAGGACCAGATGGATTCACAGCTGAATTCTACCAGAGGTACCAGAGGTACAAGGAGGAGCTGGTACCATTCCTTCTGAAACTATTCCAATCAATAGAAAAAGAGGGAATCCTCCCTAACTCATTTTATGAGGCCAACATCATCCTGATACCAAAGCCTGGCAGAGACACAACAAAAAAAGAGAATTTTAGACCAATATCCCTGATGAACATTGATGCAAAAATTCTCAATAAAATACTGGCAAACCGGATTCAGCAGCACATCAAAAAGCTTATCCACCATGATCAAGTGGGCTTCATCCCTGGGATGCAAGGCTGGTTCAACATTCGCAAATCAATAAACGTAATCCAGCATATAAACAGAACCAAAGACAAGAACCACATGATTGTCCCAATAGATGCAGAAAAGGCTTTTGACAAAATTCAACAGCCCTTCATGCTAAAAACGCTCAATAAATTCGGTATTGATGGAACCTACTTCAAAATAATAAGAGCTATTTATGACAAACCCACAGCTAATATCATACTGAATGGGCAAAAACTGGAAAAATTCCCTTTGAAAACTGGCACAAGACAGGGATGCCCTCTCTCACCACTCCTATTCAACATAGTGTTGGAAGTTCTGGCTAGGGCAATCAGGCAAGAGAAAGAAATCAAGGGTATCCAGTTAGGAAAAGAAGAAGTCAAATTGTCCCTGCTTGCAGATGACATGATTGTATATTTAGAAAAACCCATCGTCTCAGCCCAAAATCTCCTTAAGCTGATAAGCAACTTCAGCAAAGTCTCAGGATACAAAATTAATGTGCAAAAATCACAAGCATTCTTATACACCAGTAACAGACAAGCAGAGAGCCAAATCAGGAATGAACTTCCATTCACAATTGCTTCAAAGAGAATAAAATACCTAGGAATCCAGCTTACAAGGGATGTAAAGGACCTCTTCAAGGAGAACTACAAACCACTGCTCAGTGAAATCAAAGAGGACACAAACAAATGGAAGAACATACCATGCTCATGGATAGGAAGAATCAATATCGTGAAAATGGCCATACTGCCCAAGGTTATTTATAGATTCAATGCCATCCCCATCAAGCTACCAATGAGTTTCTTCACAGAATTGGAAAAAACTGCTTTAAAGTTCATATGGAACCAAAAAAGAGCCCGCATTGCCAAGACAATCCTAAGTCAAAAGGACAAAGCTGGAGGCGTCACGCTACCTGACTTCAAACTATACTACAAGGCTACAGTAACCAAAACAGCATGGTACTGGTACCAAAACAGAGATATAGACCAATGGAACAGAACAGAGTCCTCAGAAATAATACCGCACATCTACAGCCATCTGATCTTTGACAAACCTGAGAGAAACAAGAAATGGGGAAAGGATTCCCTATTTAATGAATGGTGCTGGGAAAATTGGCTAGCCATAAGTAGAAAGCTGAAACTGGATCCTTTCCTTACCCCTTATACGAAGATTAATTCAAGATGGATTAGAGACTTAAATGTTAGACCTAATACCATAAAAATCCTAGAAGAAAATCTAGGTAGTACCATTCAGGACATAGGCATGGGCAAGGACTTCATGTCTAAAACACCAAAAGCAACGGCGGCAAAAGCAAACATTGACAAATGGGATCTAATTAAACTAAAGAGCTTTTGCACAGCAAAAGAAACTACCATCAGAGTGAACAGGCAACCTACAGAATGGGAGAAAATTTTTGCAACCTACTCATCTGACAAAGGGCTAATATCCAGAATCTACAAAGAACTCAAACAAATATATGAGAAAAAAACAAACAACCCCATCAAAAAGTGGGGAAAGGATATGAACAGACATTTCTCAAAAGAAGATATTCATACAGCCAACAGACACATGAAAAAATGCTCATCATCACTCGCCATCAGAGAAATGCAAATCAAAACCACAATGAGATACCATCTCACACCAGTTAGAATGGCAATCATTAAGACGTCAGGAAACAACAGGTGTTGGAGACGATGTGGAGAAATAGGAACACTTTTACACTGTTGGTGGGATTGTAAACTAGTTCAACCATTATGGAAAACAGTATGGCAATTCCTCAAGGATCTAGAACTAGATGTACCATATGACCCAGCCATCCCACTACTGGGTATATACCCAAAGGATTATAAATTATTCTACTACAAAGACACATGTACACGTATGTTTATTGCGGCACTATTCACAATAGCAAAGACTTGGAATCTACCCAAATGTCCATCTGTGACAGACTGGATTAAGAAAATGTGGCACATATACACCATGGAATACTATGCAGCCATAAAAAAGGATGAGTTTGCGTCCTTTGTAGGGACATGGATGCAGCTGGAAACCATCATTCTTAGCAAACTATCACAAGAAGAGAAAACCAAACACCGCATGTTCTCACTCATAGGTGGGAACTGAACAATGGGATCACTTGGACTCGGGAAGGGGAACATCACGCACTGGGGCTTATCATGGGGAGGGGGGAGGAGGGAGGAGGGAGGGATTGCATTGGGGAGTTATACATGATATAAATGATGAACTTATGGGTGCTGACGAGTTTATGGGTGCAGCACACCAACATAGCATAAGTATACATATGTAACAAACCTGCACGTTATGCACATGTACCCTAGAAGTTAAAGTATAATAAAAAAAAAAAAAAAGAAATATCCACAGATGAAAATTAGAAAGAAACTTTCTTAGAACCTTCTTGGTGATCTGTGAATTCATCTCACAGAGTTACACTTATTTTTCGTGCAGCAGTCCACTAACACTGTCTTTGAGGAACCTGAGAAGGGCTTCCTTGGATCGCATTTAGGCCTACTCTGATAAAGGAAACTTCATTCCTTCAAAACGTGAAAGAAGCTTTCTGAGAAACTTCATTCTGATCTGTGAGTTCATCTCACAGACTTATAACTTAGACTTCAGGAAGCAGTTTGCTAACAATCTTTTCGTGGAATCTGCAAAGTGATATTTGGGAGCCCATCGGGGCCCATGGTGAAAAAGGAAATATCCTCACATAATAACTATGGAGAAACGTTGTGAGAGATTGCTTTCTGATGCTTGACTTCATCACACAGAGTTCCACCCTTCCCTTCTTGGAACCATTTGCTAACACTGTTGTCGTGGATTCTGCAAAGGTATATTTGGGAGCACATTGAGGGCTACGGTGAAAAAGGAAATATCCTCACATAATAACTAAAGAGAAGCTTTTTGAGAAACTGCATTGCCATGTGTGAATGCAACTCACAGAGTTACACGTTTCACTTCAGTGATCAGTTTGGTAGCACAGTTTTCCGGAAATCTGCAATTAGATACTTCATTGCACAATGAACCTTATGGTGACAAAGGAAATATCCACAGATGAAAACTAAAAAGAAGCTTTCTTAGAAACTTCTTGGTGATGTGTGAATTCATCTCACAAAGTTACACTTATGTTTCATGGAGCAGTCCATTAACACTGTCTTTGAGGAACTTGAGAAGGGCTTCCTTGGATCGCATTGAGGCCTACGCTGATAGAGGAAATTTCATCTGTTCAAAACGTGAAAGAAGCTTTCTGAGAAACTTCTTTCTGATCTGTGAGTTCATCACACAGACTTATAACTTAGACTTCAGGAAGCAGTTTGCTAACACTCTTTTCGTGGAATCTGCAAAGTGATATTTATGAGCCCATAGGGTCCCAAGGTGAAAAAGCAAATATCCTCACATAATAACTACAGAGAAACTTTCTGAGAGATTACTTTCTGATGTGTTACTTCATCACACAGAGTTCCAACCTTCAATTCTTGGAACCGTTTGCTAACACTGTTGTCGTGGATTCTGCAAAGGTATATTGGGAGCACATTAAGAGCTATGGTGAAAAAGGAAATATCCTCACATAATAACTAAAGAGAAGCTTTCTGAGAAACTGCATTGCCATGTGTGAATGCAACTCACAGAGTTACACGTTTCTTTTCAGTGATCAGTTTGTTAGCACAGTTTTCTGGAAATCTGCAATTAGATACTTCATAGCGCAATGAACATTACAATGACAAAGGAAATATCCACAGATGAAAACTAGAAAGAAGCTTTCTTAGAACCATTTTGGTGATGTGTGAATTTATCTCACAGAGTTACACTTATGTTTCGTGGAGCAGTCCATTATCACTGTCTTTGAGGAACTTGAGAATGACTTCCTTGGATCGCATTGAGGCCTAAGCTGATAAAGGAAATTTCATCCATTCAAAACGTGAAAGAAGCTTTCTGAGAAACTTCTTTCTGATCTGCGACTTCATCTCACAGACTTATAACTTAGAATTCAGGAAGCAGTTTGCTAACACTCTTTTCGTGGAATCTGGAATGTGATATTTGGGAGCCCATAGGGGCTCATGGTGAAGAAGGAAATATCCTCACATAATAACTACAGAGAAACTTTCTGAGAGATTGCTTTCTGATGTGTTACTTCATCACACAGAGTTCCACCCTTCCCTTCTTGGTACCGTTTGCTAACACTGTTGTCATGGATTCTGCAAAGGTATATTTGGGAGCACATTGAGGGCTATGGTGAAAAAGGAAATATTCTCACATAATAACTGAGGAGAAGCTTTCTGAGAAACTGCATTGCCATGTGTGAATGCAACTCACAGAGTTACACGTTTCTCTTCAGTGATCAGTTTGTTGCACAGGTTCTGGAAATCTGCAATTAGATACTTCATAGCGCAATGAACATAACAATGACAAAGGAAATATCCATAGATGAAAACTAGAAAGAAGCTTTCTTAGAACCTTTTTGGTGATGCGTGAATTCATCTCACAGAGTTACACTTATGTTTCATTGAGCACTCCATTAACACTGTCTTTGAAGAAACTCAGAACGGTTTCCTTGGATCGCATTGAGGCCTACGCTGATAAAGGAAATTTCATCCGTTCAAAACGTGAAAAAGGCTTTCTGAGAAACTTCTTTCTGATCGGTGGGTTCATCTCAGAGACTTCTAACTTAGACTTCAGGAAGCAGTTTGCTAACACTCTTTTCGTGGAATCTGCAAAGTGATATTTGGGAGCCCACAGGGGCCCATGGTGAAAAAGGAAATATCCACACATAATAACTACAGAGAAACTTTCTGAGAGATTGCTTTCTGAAGTGTTACTCCATCACACAGAGTTCCACCCTTCCCTTCTTGGAACCGTTTGCTAACACTCTTGTCGTGGATTCTGGAAGGGTATATTTGGGAGCCCATTGAGGGCTATGGTGAAAAAGGAAATATCCTCACATAATAACTAAAGGGAAGCTTTCTGAGAAACTGCATTGCCATGTGTGAATGCAACTCACAGAGTTACACGTTTCTCTTCAGTTATCTGTTTGTTAGCACAGTTTTCTGGAAATCTGCAAATAGATACTTCATAGCACAATGAACCTTGCAGTGACAAAGGAAATACCACAGATGAAAACTAGAAAGAAGCTTTCATAGAAACTTCTTGGTGATGTGTGAATTCATCTCACAGAGTTACACTTATGTTTCATGGAGCAGTCCATTAACACTGTCTTTGAGGAACTTGAGAAGGGCTTCCTTGGATCGCATTGAGGCCTACGCTGATAGAGGAAATTTCATCAGTTCAAAACGTGAAAGAAGGTTTCTGAGAAACTTCTTTCTGATCTGTGAGTTCATCTAATAGACTTATAACTTAAGCTTCAGGAAGCAGTTTGATAACACTCTTCTCGAGGAATCTGCAAAGTGATATTTGGGAGCCCATAGGGGCCCATGGTGAAAAAGGAAATATCCTCACATAATAACTACAGAGAAACTTTCTCAGAGATTGCTTTCTGATGTGTTACTTCATCACACAGAGTTCCACCTTTCTCTTCTTCGAACTGTTTGCTAACACTGTTGTCGTGGATTCTGCAAAGGTGTGTTTGGGAGCACATTGAGGGCTATGGTGAAACAGGAAATATCCTCACATAATAACTAAAGAGAAGCTTTCTGAGAAACTGCATTGCCATGTGTGAATGCACCTCACAGAGTTACACGTTTCCCTTCAGTGATCAGTTAGTTAGCACAGTTTTCTGGAAATCTGCAATTAGATACTTCATAGCGCAATGAACCTTATGGTGACAAAGGGAATATCCACAGATGAAAACTAGAAAGAAGCTTTCTTAGAAACTTCTTGGTGATGTGTGAATTCATCTCACAGAGTTACACTTATGTTTCTTGGAGCAGTCCATTAACACTGTCTTTGAGGAACCTGAGAAGGGCTTCTTTGGATCACTTTGAGGCCTACGCTGATAAAGGAAATTTCTTCCGTTCAAAACGTGAAAGAAGCTTTCTGAGAAACTTCTTTCTGATCTGTGAGTTCATCTCACAGACTTATAACTTAGACTTCAGGAAGCAGTTTGCTAACACTCTTTTCGTGGAATCTGGAAAGTGATATTTGGGAGCCCACAGGGGCCCATGGTGAAGAAGGAAATATCCTCACATAATAACTCCAGAGAAACTTTCTGAGAGATTGCTTTCTGATGTGTTACTTCATCACACAGAGTTCCACCCTTCCCTTCTTGGAACCGCTTGCTAACACTGTTGTCGTGGATTCTGCAAATGTATATTTGGGAGCACATTAAGGGCTATGGTGAAAAAGGAAATATCCTCACATAATAACTACAGAGAAGCTTTCTGAGAAACTGCATTGACATGTGTGAATGCAACTCACAGAGTTACACGTTTCTCTTCAGTGATCAGTTTGTTAGCACAGTTTTCTGGAAATCTGCAATTAGATACTTCATAGGGTAATGAACCTTACGGTGACAAAAAAATATCCGCAGATGAAAACTAGAAAGAAGCTTTCTTAGAAACTTCTTTATGATGTGTGAATTCATCTCACAGAGTTACACTTATGTTTCGTGGAGCAGTCCATTAGAACTGTCTTTGAGGAACCTGAGAAGGGCTTCTTGGGATCACATTGAGGCCTACGCTGATAAAGGAAATTTCATCCGTTCAAAACGTGAAAGAAGCTTTCTGAAAAACTACTTTCTCATCTGTAAGTTCACCTCACAGACTTATAACTTAGACTTCAGGAAGCAGCTTGCTAACACTCGTTTCGTGGAATCTGCAAAGTGATATTTGGGAGCCCATAGGGGCCCATGATGAAAAAGGAAATATCCTCACAAATAACTATGGAGAAACATTCTGAGAGATTGCTTTTTGATGTGTTACTTCATCACACAGAGTTCCACCCTTCCCTTCTTGGAACAGTTTGCTAACACTGTTGTCTTGGATTCTTCAAAGGAATATTTGGGAGCACATTGAGGGCTATGGTGAAAAAGGAAATATCCTCACATAATAACTAAAGAGAAGTTTTCTGAGAAACTGCATGGCTATGTGTGAATGCAACTCACAGAGTTACACGTTTCTCTTCAGTGATCAGTTTGTTAGCACAGAATTCTGGAAATCTGCAATGAGATACTTCATAGCTCAATGAACCTTACGGTGAGAAAGGAAATAAACACAGATGAAAACCATAAAGAAGCTTTTTTAGAAACTTCTTGGTGATGTGTGAATTCATCTCACAGAGTTACACTTATGTTTCAGGGAGCAGTCCATTAACACTGTCTTTGAGGAAGCTGAGAAGGGCTTCCTAGGATCGCATTGAGGCCTAAGCTGATAAAGGAAATTTCATCCGTTCAAAACGTGAAAGAAGCTTTCTGAGAAACTTCTTTCTGATCTGTGAGTTCATCTCACAGACTTATAACTTAGACTTCAGGAAGCAGTTTGCTAACACTCTTTTCGTGGAATCTGCAAAGTGATATTTGGGAGCCCATAGGGGCCCATGGTGAAAAAGGAAATACCCTCACATAATAACTACGGAGAAACTTTCTCAGGGATTGCTTTCTGATGTGTTACTTCATCAGACAGAGTTCCACGCTTCCCTTCTTGGAACAGTTTGCTAACACTGTTGTCGTGGATTCTGCAAAGGTATATTTGGGAGCACATTGAGGGCTATTTTGAAAAAGGAAATATCCTCACATAATAACTAAATAGAAGTTTTCTGAGAAACTGAGAAACTGTTTTGCCATGTGTGAATGCAACTCACAGAGTTACACATTTCTCTTCAGTGATCAGTTTGTTAGCACAGTTTTCTGGAAATCTGCAATTAGATACTTCATAGCACAATGAACATTACGTTGACAAAGGAAATATCAACAGATGAAAACTAGAAAGAAGCTTTCTTAGAAACTTCTTGGTGATGTGTGAATTCATCTCACAGAGTTACACTTATGTTTCGTGGAACAGTCCATTAACACTGTCTTTGAGGAACCTGAGAAGGGCTTCTTTGAATCACATTGAGGCCTACGCTGATAAAGGAAATTTCTTTTTTTTTTTTTATTTATTATTTTTTTTTAATTTTTTTTATTTTTTTTTTTTTATATACTTTAAGTTCTAGGGTACATGTGCATAACGTGCAGGTTTGTTTCATATGTATACTGATGCCATGTTGGTGTGCTGCACCCATCAACTCGTCAGCACCCATCAATTCATCATTTATATCATGTATAACTCCCCAATGCAATCCCTCCCTCCTCCCCCCTCCCCCCTCCCCATGATAGGCCCCAGTGTGTGATGTTCCCCTTCCCGAGTCCAAGTGATCTCATTGTTCAGTTCCCACCTATGAGTGAGAACATGCGGTGTTTGGTTTTCTCTTCTTGTGATAGTTTGCTGAGAATGATGGTTTCCAGCTGCATCCATGTCCCTACAAAGGACGCAAACTCATCCTTTTTTATGGCTGCATAGTATTCCATGGTGTATATGTGCAACATTTTCTTAATCCAGTCTGTCACAGATGGACATTTGCGTTGATTCCAAGTCTTTGCTATTGTAAATAGTGCCGCAATAAACATACGTGTACATGTGTCTTTGTAGTAGAATAATTTTTAATCCTTTGGGTATATAGCCAGTAGTGGGATGGCTGGGTCATATGGTACATCTAGTTCTAGATCCTTGAGGAATTGCCATACTGTTTTCCATAATGGTTGAACTAGTTTACAATCCCACCAACAGTGTAAAAGTGTTCCAATTTCTCCACATCCTCTCCAACACCTGTTGTTTCCTGACTTCTTAATGACTGCCATTCTAACTGGTGTGAGATGGTATCTCATTGTGCTTTTGATTTGCATTTCTCTGATGGTGAGTGATGATGAGCATTTTTTCATGTGTCTGTTGGCCGTATGAATATCTTTTTTTGAGAAATGTCTGTTCATATCCTTTCCCCACTTTTTGATGGGGTTGTTTGTTTTTTTCTCGTATATGTGTTTGAGTTCTTTGTAGGAAATTTCATCCGTTCAAAACATGAAAGAAGCTTTCTGAGAAACTTCTTACTGATCTGTGAGTTCATCTCACAGACTTATAACTTAGACTTCAGGAAGCAGTTTGCTAACACTCTTTTCGTGGAATCTGGAAAGTGATATTTGAGAGTCCATAGGGACAAATGGTGAAAAAGGAAATATCCTCACATAATAACTACAGAGAAACATTCTGAGAGATTTCTTTCTGATGTGTTACTTCATCACACAGAGTTCCACCCTTCCCTTCTTGGAACCGCTTGCTAACACTGTTGTCGTGGATTCTGCAAAGGTATATTTGGGAGCACATTGAGGGCTATGGTGAAAAAGGAAATACCCTCACATAATAACTACAGAGAAGCTTTCTGAGAAACTGCATTGACATGTGTGAATGCAACTCACAGAGTTACACGTTTCTCTTCAGTGAACACTTTGTTAGCACAGTTTTCTGGAAATCTGCAATTAGATACTTCATAGCGCAATGAACCTTACGGTGACAAAGGAAATATCCACAGATGAAAACCAGAAAGAAGCTTTCTTAGAAACTTCTTGGTGATGTGTGAATTGATCTCACAGAGTTACACTTATGTTTCGTGGAGCAGTCCATTAACACTGTCTTTGAGGAACCTGAGAAGTGCTTCCTTGGATCGCATTGAGGCCTACGCTGAGAAAGTAATTTCATCGGTTCAAAACGTGAAAGAAGCTTTCTGAGAAACTTCTTTCTGATCTGTGAGTTCATCTCACAGACTTATAACTTAGACTTCAGGAAGCAGTTTGCTGACAGTATTTTGGTGGAGTCTGCAAAGTGATATTTGGCAGCCCATACGGTCCCATGGTGAAAAAGGAAATATCCTCAAATAATAACTGTATAGAAACGTTCTCAGAGATTGCTTTCTGATGTGTTAGTTCATCACACAGAGTTCCACCATTCCCTTCTTGGAACAGTTTGATAACACTGTTGTCGTGGATTCTGCAAAGGTATATTTGGGAGCACATTGAGGGCTATGGTGAAAAAGGAAATATCCTCAAATAATAACTAAAGAGAAGCTTTTTGAGAAACTGCATTGCCATGGGTGAATGCAACTCACAGAGGTACAGGTTTCTCTTCAGTGATCAGTTTGTTAGCACAGTTTTCTGGAAATCTGCAATTAGATACTTCATAGTGCAATGAACCTTACGGTGACAAAAAAATATCCGAAGATGAATACTAGAAAGAAGCTTTCTTAGAAACTTCTTTGTGATGTGTGAATTCATCTCACAGCATTACACTTGTGTTTCGTGGAGCAGTCCATTAACACTGTCTTTGAGGAACCTGAGAAGGGCTTCTTTGGATCCCATTGAGGCCTACGCTGATAAAGGAAATTTCATCCGTTCAAAACTGGAAAGAAGCTTTCTGAGAAACTTCTTTCTGATCTGTGTGTTCATCTCACAGACTTATAACTTAGACTTCAGGAAGCAGTTTGCTAACACTCTTTTCGTGAAATCTGGAAAGTGATATTTGGGAGCCCATAGGGGCCCATGGTGAAAAAGGAAATATCCTCACATAATAACTACAGAGAAACTTTCTGAGAGATTGCTTTCTGATGTGTTACTTCATCACACAGAGTTCCACCCTTCCCTTCTTGGAACCGGTTGCTAACACTGTTGTCGGGAATTCTGCAAAGCTATATTTGGGAGCACATTGAGGGCTGTGGTGAAAAAGGAAATATCCTCACATAATAACTAAAGAGAAGCTTCTGAGAAACTGCATTGCCATGTGTGCAGGCAACTCACAGAGTTACACGTCTCTCTTCAGTGATCACTTTGTTAGCACAGTTTTCTGGAAATCTACAATTACATACTTCATAGCGCAATGAACCTTACGGTGGCAAAGGAAATATCCACAGATGAAAACAAGAAAGAAGCTTTCTTAGAAACTTCTTGGTGATGTGTGAATTTATCTCACAGAGTTACACTTATGTTTCATGGAGGAGTCCATTAACAATGTCTTTGAGGAACCTGAGAAGGGCTTCCTTGGATCGCATTGAGGCCTACGCTGATAAAGGAAATTTCATCCGCTCAAAACGTGAAAGAAGCTTTCTGAGAAACTTCTTTCTGATCTGTGAGTTCATCTCACAGATTATAACTTAGACTTCAGGAAGCAGTTTGCTAACACTTTTTCGTGGAATCTGCAAAGTGATATTTGGAAGCCCATAGGGGCCCATGGTGAAAAAGCAAATATCCTCACATAATAACTACAGAGAAACTTTCTGAGAGATTGCTTTCTGATGTGTTACTTCATCACACAGAGTTCCACCCTTCCCTTCTTGGAACCGTTTGCTAACACTGTTGTCGTGGATTCTGCAAAGGTATATTTGGAGCACATTAAGAGCTATGGTGAAAAAGGAAATATCCTCACATAATAACTAAAGAGAAGCTTTCTGAGAAACTGCATGGCCATGTGTGAATGCAACTCACAGAGTTACACGTTTCTTTTCAGTCATCAGTTTGTTAGCACAGTTTTCTGGAAATCTGCAATTAGATACTTCATAGCGCAATGAACATTACAATGACAAAGGAAATATCCACAGATGAAAACTAGAAAGAAGCTTTCTTAGAACCATTTTGGTGATGTGTGAATTCATCTCACAGAGTTACACTTATGTTTCGTGGAGCAGTCCATTATCACTGTCTTTGAGGAACTTGAGAATGACTTCCTTGGATCGCATTGAGGCCTAACCTGATAAAGGAAATTTCATCCGTTCAAAACGTGAAAGAAGCTTTCTGAGAAACTTCTTTCTGATCTGCCAGTTCATCTCACAGACTTACAACTTAGACTTCAGGAAGCAGTTTGCTAACACTCTTTTCGTGGAATCTGGAAAGTGATATTTGGGAGCCCATAGGGGCTCATGGTGAAGAAGGAAATATCCTCACATAATAACTCCAGAGAAACTTTCTGAGAGATTGCTTTCTGATGTGTTACTTCATCACGCAGAGTTCCACCCTTCCCTTCTTGGTACCGTTTGCTAACACTGTTGTCATGGATTCTGCAAAGGTATATTTGGGAGCACATTGAGGGCTATGGTGAAAAAGGAAATATTCTCACATAATAACTGAGGAGAAGCTTTCTGAGAAACTGCATTGCCATGTGTGAATGCAACTCACAGAGTTACACGTTTCTCTTCAGTGATCTGTTTGTTAGCACAGTTTTCTGGAAATCTGCAAATAGATACTTCATAGCACAATGAACCTTGCAGTGACAAAGGAAATACCACAGATGAAAACTAGAAAGAAGCTTTCTTAGAAACTTCTTGGTGATGTGTGAATTCATCTCACAGAGTTACACTTATGTTTCATGGAGCAGTCCATTAACACTGTCTTTGAGGAACTTGAGAAGGGCTTCCTTGGATCGCATTGAGGCCTACGCTGATAGAGGAAATTTCATCTGTTCAAAACGTGAAAGAAGCTTTCTGAGAAACTTCTTTCTGATCTGTGTGTTCATCTCACTGACTTATAACTTAGACTTCAGGAAGCAGTTTGCTAACACTCTTTTCGTGGAATCTGGAAAGTGATATTTGGGAGCCCACAGGGGCCCATGGTGAAGAAGGAAATATCCTCACATAATAACTCCAGAGAAACTTTCTGAGAGATTGCTTTCTGATGTGTTACTTCATCACACAGAGTTCCACCCTTCCCTTCTTGGAACCGCTTGCTAACACTGTTGTCGTGGATTCTGCAAAGGTATATTTGGGAGCACATTGAGGGCTATGGTGAAAAAGGAAATATCCTCACATAATAACTAAAGAGAAGCTTTCTGAGAAACTGCATTGACATGTGTGAATGCAACTCACAGAGTTACACGTTTCTCTTCAGTGATCAGTTTGTTAGCACAGTTTTCTGGAAATCTGCAATTAGATACTTCATAGAGTAATGAACCTTACGGTGACAAAAAAATATCCGCAGATGAAAACTAGAAAGAAGCTTTCTTAGAAACTTCTTTGTGATGTGTGAATTCATCTCACAGAGTTACACTTATGTTTCGTGGAGCAGTCCATTAGAACTGTCTTTGAGGAACCTGAGAAGGGCTTCTTGGGATCGCATTGAGGCCTACGCTGATAAAGGAAATTTCATCCGTTCAAAACGTGAAAGAAGCTTTCTGAAAAACTACTTTCTCATCTCTAAGTTCACCTCACAGACTTATAACTTAGACTTCAGGAAGCAGCTTGCTAACACTCGTTTCGTGGAATCTGCAAAGTGATATTTGGGAGCCCATATGGGTCCATGGTGAAAAAGGAAATATCCTCACATAATAACTACACAGAAACGTTCTGAGAGATTGCTTTTTGATGTGTTACTTCATCACACAGAGTTCCACCCTTCCCTTCTTGGAACAGTTTGCTAACACTGTTGTCTTGGATTCTTCAAAGGAATATTTGGGAGCACATTGAGGGCTATGGTGAAAAAGGAAATATCCTCACATAATAACTAAAGAGAAGTTTTCTGAGAAACTGCATGGCTATGTGTGAATGCAACTCACAGAGTTAAACGTTTCTCTTCAGTGATCAGTTTGTTAGCACAGTTTTCTGGAAATCTGCAATTAGATACTTCATAGCACAATGAACATTACGTTGACAAAGGAAATATCAACAGATGAAAACTAGAAAGAAGCTTTCTTAGAAACTTCTTGGTGATGTGTGAATTCATCTCACAGAGTTACACTTATGTTTCTTGGAACAGTCCATTAACACTGTCTTTGAGGAACCTGAGAAGGGCTTCTTTGAATCACATTGAGGCCTACGCTGATAAAGGAAATTTCTTTTTTTTTTTATTTATTATTTTTTTTTAATTTTTTTTATTTTTTATTTTTTTTTATACTTTAAGTTCTAGGGTACATGTGCATAACGTGCAGGTTTGTTACATATGTATACTGATGCCATGTTGGTGTGCTGCACCCATCAACTCGTCAGCACCCATCAATTCATCATTTATATCACGTATAACTCCCCAAAGCAATCCCTCCCTCCTCCCCCCTCCCCCCTCCCCATGATAGGCCCCAGTGTGTGATGTTCCCCTTCCCGAGTCCAAGTGATCTCATTGTTCAGTTCCCACCTATGAGTGAGAACATGCGGTGTTTGGTTTTCTCTTCTTGTGATAGTTTGCTGAGAATGATGGTTTCCAGCTGCATCCATGTCCCTACAAAGGACGCAAACTCATCCTTTTTTATGGCTGCATAGTATTCCCTGGTGTATATGTGCCACATTTTCTTAATCCAGTCTGTCACAGATGGACATTTGCGTTGATTCCAAGTCTTTGCTATTGTAAATAGTGCCGCAATAAACATACGTGTACATGTGTCTTTGTAGTAGAATAATTTATAATCCTTTGGGTATATAGCCAGTAGTGGGATGGTTGGGTCATATGGTACATCTAGTTCTAGATCCTTGAGGAATTGCCATACTGTTTTCCATAATGGTTGAACTAGTTTACAATCCCACCAACAGTGTAAAAGTGTTCCTATTTCTCCAAATCCTCTCCAACACCTGTTGTTTCCTGACTTCTTAATGATTACCATTCTAACTGGTGTGAGATGGTATCTCATTGTGGTTTTGATTTGCATTTCTCTGATGGTGAGTGATGATGAGCATTTTTTCATGTGTCTGTTGGCCGTATGAATATCTTTTTTTGAGAAATGTCTGTTCATATCCTTTCCCCACTTTTTGATGGGGTTGTTTGTTTTTTCTCGTATATGTGTTTGAGTTCTTTGTAGGAAATTTCATCCGTTCAAAACATGAAAGAAGCTTTCTGAGAAACTTCTTACTGATCTGTGAGTTCATCTCACAGACTTATAAATTAGACTTCAGGAAGCAGTTTGCTAACACTCTTTTCGTGGAATCTGGAAAGTGATATTTGAGAGTCCATAGGGACAAATGGCGAAAAAGGAAATATCCTCACATAATAACTACAGAGAAACATTCTGAGAGATTGCTGTCTGATGTGTTACTTCATCACACAGAGTTCCACCCTTCCCTTCTTGGAACCGCTTGCTAACACTGTTGTCGTGGATTCTGCAAAGGTATATTTGGGAGCACATTGAGGGCTATGGTGAAAAAGGAAATACCCTCACATAATAACTACAGAGAAGCTTTCTGAGAAACTGCATTGACGTGTGTGAATGCAACTCACAGAGTTACACGTTTCTCTTCAGTGAACACTTTGTTAGCACAGTTTTCTGGAAATCTGCAATTAGATACTTCATAGCGCAATGAACCTTACGGTGACAAAGGAAATATCCACAGATGAAAACCAGAAAGAAGCTTTCTTAGAAACTTCTTGGTGATGTGTGAATTGATCTCACAGAGTTACACTTATGTTTCGTGGAGCAGTCCATTAGAACTGTCTTTGAGGAACCTGAGAAGGGCTTCTTGGGATCGCATTGAGGCCTACGCTGATAAAGGAAATTTCATCCGTTCAAAACGTGAAAGAAGCTTTCTGAAAAACTACTTTCTCATCTCTAAGTTCACCTCACAGACTTATAACTTAGACTTCAGGAAGCATCTTGCTAACACTCGTTTCGTGGAATCTGCAAAGTGATATTTGGGAGCCCATAGGGGCCCATGGTGAAAAAGGAAATATCCTCACATAATAACTACACAGAAACGTTCTGAGAGATTGCTTTTTGATGTGTTACTTCATCACACAGAGTTCCACCCTTCCCTTCTTGGAACAGTTTGCTAACACTGTTGTCTTGGATTCTTCAAAGGAATATTTGGGAGCACATTGAGGGCTATGGTGAAAAAGGAAATATCCTCACATAATAACTAAAGAGAAGTTTTCTGAGAAACTGCATGGCTATGTGTGAATGCAACTCACAGAGTTACACGTTTCTCTTCAGTGATCAGTTTGTTAGCACAGAATTCTTGAAATCTGCAATTAGATACTTCATAGCTCAATGAACCTTACGGTGAGAAAGGAAATAAACACAGATGAAAACCATAAAGAAGCTTTTTTAGAAACTTCTTGGTGATGTGTGAATTCATCTCACAGAGTTACACTTATGTTTCAGGGAGCAGTCCATTAACACTGTCTTTGAGGAAGCTGAGAAGGGCTTCCTAGGATCGCATTGAGGCCTAAGCTGAAAAAGGAAATTTCATCCGTTCAAAACGTGAAAGAAGCTTTCTGAGAAACTTCTTTCTGATCTGTGAGTTCATCTCACAGACTTATAACTTAGACTTCAGGAAGCAGTTTGCTAACACTCTTTTCGTGGAATCTGCAAAGTGATATTTGGGAGCCCATAGGGGCCCATGGTGAAAAAGGAAATACCCTCACATAATAACTACGGAGAAACTTTCTCAGGGATTGCTTTCTGATGTGTTACTTCATCAGACAGAGTTCCACGCTTCCCTTCTTGGAACAGTTTGCTAACACTGTTGTCGTGGATTCTGCAAAGGTATATTTGGGAGCACATTGAGGGCTATTTTGAAAAAGGAAATATCCTCACATAATAACTAAAGAGAAGTTTTCTGAGAAACTGAGAAACTGCATTGCCATGTGTGAATGCAACTCACAGAGTTACACATTTCTCTTCAGTGATCAGTTTGTTAGCACAGTTTTCTGGAAATCTGCAATTAGATACTTCATAGCACAATGAACATTACGTTGACAAAGGAAATATCAACAGATGAAAACTAGAAAGAAGCTTTCTTAGAAACTTCTTGGTGATGTGTGAATTCATCTCACAGAGTTACACTTATGTTTCGTGGAGCAGTCCATTAACACTGTCTTTGAGGAACCTGAGAAGTGCTTCCTTGGATCGCATTGAGGCCTACGCTGAGAAAGGAATTTCATCGGTTCAAAACGTGAAAGAAGCTTTCTGAGAAACTTCTTTCTGATCTGTGAGTTCATCTCACAGACTTATAACTTAGACTTCAGGAAGCAGTTTGCTGACAGTCTTTTGGTGGAGTCTGCAAAGTGATATTTGGCAGCCCATACGGTCCCATGGTGAAAAAGGAAATATACTCACATAATAACTATAGAGAAACGTTCTCAGAGATTGCTTTCTGATGTGTTAGTTCATCACACAGAGTTCCACCATTCCCTACTTGGAACAGTTTGATAACACTGTTGTCGTGGATTCTGCAAAGGTATATTTGGGAGCACATTGAGGGCTATGGTGAAAAAGGAAATATCCTCAAATAATAACTAAAGAGAAGCTTTTTGAGAAACTGCGTTGCCATGGGTGAATGCAACTCACAGAGTTACACGTTTCTCTTCAGTGATCAGTTTGTTAGCACAGTTTTCTGGAAATCTGCAATTAGATACTTCATAGCGCAATGAACCTTACGGTGACAAAAAAATATCCGAAGATGAATACTAGAAAGAAGATTTCTTAGAAACTTCTTTGTGATGTGTGAATTCATCTCACAGCATTACACTTATGTTTCGTGGAGCAGTCCATTAACACTGTCTTTGAGGAACCTGAGAAGGGCTTCTTTGGATCACATTGAGGCCTACGCTGATAAAGGAAATTTCATCCGTTCAAAACTGGAAAGAAGCTTTCTGAGAAACTTCTTTCTGATCTGTGTGTTCATCTCACAGACTTATAACTTAGACTTCAGGAAGCAGTTTGCTAACACTCTTTTCGTGAAATCTGGAAAGTGATATTTGGGAGCCCATAGGGGCCCATGGTGAAAAAGGAAATATCCTCACATAATAACTACAGAGAAACTTTCTGAGAGATTGCTTTCTGATGTGTTACTTCATCACACAGAGTTCCACCCTTCCCTTCTTGGAACCGGTTGCTAACACTGTTGTCGGGAATTCTGCAAAGCTATATTTGGGAGCACATTGAGGGCTGTGGTGAAAAAGGAAATATCCTCACATAATAACTAAAGAGAAGCTTCTGAGAAACTGCATTGCCATGTGTGCAGGCAACTCACAGAGTTACACGTTTCTCTTCAGTGATCACTTTGTTAGCACAGTTTTCTGGAAATCTGCAATTACATACTTCATAGCGCAATGAACCTTACGGTGGCAAAGGAAATATCCACAGATGAAAACTAGAAAGAAGATTTCTTAGAAACTTCTTGGTGATGTGTGAATTCATCTCACAGAGTTACACTTATGTTTCATGGAGGAGTCCATTAACAATGTCTTTGAGGAACCTGAGAAGGGCTTCCTTGGATCGCATTGAGGCCTACGCTGATAAAGGAAATTTCATCCGCTCAAAACGTGAAAGAAGCTTTCTGAGAAACTTCTTTCTGATCTGTGAGTTCATCTCACAGATTATAACTTAGACTTCAGGAAGCAGTTTGCTAACACTTTTTCGTGGAATCTGCAAAGTGATATTTGGAAGCCCATAGGGGCCCATGGTGAAAAAGCAAATATCCTCACATAATAACTACAGAGAAACTTTCTGAGAGATTGCTTTCTGATGTGTTACTTCATCACACAGAGTTCCACCCTTCCCTTCTTGGAACCGTTTGCTAACACTGTTGTCGTGGATTCTGCAAAGGTATATTTGGAGCACATTAAGAGCTATGGTGAAAAAGGAAATATTCTCACATAATAACTGAGGAGAAGCTTTCTGAGAAACTGCATTGCCATGTGTGAATGCAACTCACAGAGTTACACGATTCTCTTCAGTGATCAGTTTGTTAGCACAGGTTCTGGAAATCTGCAATTAGATACTTCATAGCGCAATGAACATAACAATGACAAAGGAAATATCCATAGATGAAAACTAGGAAGAAGCTTTCTTAGAACCTTTTTGGTTATGCGTGAATTCATCTCACAGAGTTACACTTATGTTTCATTGAGCACACCATTAACACTGTCATTGAGGAAACTGAGAACGGTTTCCTTGGATCGCATTGAGGCCTACGCTGATAAAGGAAATTTCATCCGTTCAAAACGTGAAAAAGGCTTTCTGAGAAACTTCTTTCTGATCGGTGGGTTCATCTCACAGACTTCTAACTTAGACTTAAGGAAGCACTTTGCTAACACTCTTTTCGTGGAATCTGCAAAGTGATATTTGGGAGCCCATAGGGGCCCATGGTGAAAAAGGAAATATCCTCACATAATAACTATGGAGAAACTTTCTGAGAGATTGCTTTCTGATGTGTTACTTCATCACACAGAGTTTCACGCGTCCCTTCTTGGAACCGTTTGCTAACACTGTTGTCGAGGATTCTGCTAAGGTATATTTGGGAGCACATTGAGGGCTATGGTGAAAAAGGAAATATCCACACATAATAACTAAAGAGAAGCTGTCTGGGAACCTGCATTGCCATGTGTGAATGCAACTCACAGAGTTACACGTTTCTCTTCAGTGATCAGTTTGTTAGCACAGTCTTCTGGAAATCTGCAATTAGATACTTCATAGCGCAATGAAGCTTACGGTGACAAAGGAAATATCCACAGATGAAACTACAAAGAAGTTTTCTTAGAAACTTCTTAGTGATGTGTGAATTCATCTCACAGAGTTACACTTATGTTTCGTGGAGCAGTCCATTAACACTGTCTTTGAGGACCCTGAGAAGGGCTTCTTGGGATCACATTGAGGCCTACGCTGATAAAGGAAATTTCATCCGTTCAAAACTGGAAAGAAGCTTTCTGAGAAACTTCTTTCTGATCTGTGTGTTCATCTCACAGACTTATAACTTAGACTTCAGGAAGCAGTTTGCTAACACTCTTTTCGTGAATTCTGGAAAGTGATATATGGGAGCCCATAGGGGCCCATGGTGAAAAAGGAAATATCCTCACATAATAACTACAGAGAAACTTTCTGAGAGATTGCTTTCTGATGTGTTACTTCATCACACAGAGTTCCACCCTTCCCTTCTTGGAACCGGTTGCTAACACTGTTGTCGGGAATTCTGCAAAGCTATATTTGGGAGCACATTGAGGGCTGTGGTGAAAAAGGAAATATCCTCACATAATAACTAAAGAGAAGATTCTGAGAAACTGCATTGCCATGTGTGCAGGCAACTCACAGAGTTACACGTTTCTCTTCAGTGATCACTTTGTTAGCACAGTTTTCTGGAAATCTGCAATTAGATACTTCATAGCGCAATGAACCTTACGGTGACAAAGGAAATATCCACAGATGAAAACTAGAAAGAAGCTTTCTTAGAAACTTCTTGGTGATGTGTGAATTCATCTCACAGAGTTACACTTATGTTTCGTGGAGCAGTCCATTAACACTGTCTTTGAGGAACTTGAGAAGGGTTTCCTTGGATCGCATTGAGGCCTACGCTGATAGAGTAAATTTCATCTGTTCAAAACGTGAAAGATGCTTTCTGTGTAACTTCTTTCTGATCTGTGAGTTTCTCTCATAGACTTATAACTTAAGCTTCAGGAAGCAGTTCGCTAACACTCTTTTCGTGGAATCTGCAAAGTGACATTTCGGAGCCCAGGGGGCCCATGTTGAAAAAGGAAATATCCTCACATAATAGCTACAGAGAAACTTTCTGAGAGATTGCTTTCTGATGTGTTACTTCATCACACAGAGTTCCACCCTTCTCTTCTTCAAACAGGTTGCTAACACTATTGTGGTGGATTCTGCAAAGGTATATTTGGGAGCACTTTGAGGGCTATTGTGATAAAGGAAATATTCTCACATAATAACTAAGGAGAAGCTTTCTGAGAAACTGCATTGCCATGTGTGAATGCAACTCACAGAGTTTCACGTTTCTCTTCAGTGATCAGTTTGTTAGCACAGTTTTCTGGAAATCTGCAATTACATACTTCATAGCGCAATGAACCTTACGTGGCAAAGGAAATATCCACAGATGAAAACTAGAAAGAGGCTTTCTTAGAAACTTCTTGGTGATGTGTGAATTCATCTCACAGAGTTACACTTATGTTTCGTGCAGCAGTACATTAACACTGTCTTTGAGGATCCTGAGAAGTGCTTCCTGGGATCGCATTGAGGCCTACGCTGAGAAAGGAAATTTCATCCGTTCAAAACGTCAAAGAAGCTTTCTGAGAAGCTTCTTTCTGATCTGTGAGTTCATCTCACAGACTTATAACTTAGACTTCAGGAAGCAGTTTGCTAACACTCTTTTCGTGGAATCTGGAAAGTGATATTTGGGAGCCCATAGGGGCCCATGGTGAAAAAGGAAATATCCTCACATAATAACTACAGAGAAACTTTCTGAGAGATTGCTTTCTGATGTGTTACTTCATCACACAGAGTTCCACCCTTCCCTTCTTGGAACAGTTTGCTAACACTGTTGTCGTGGATTCTGCAAAGGTCTATTGGGAGCACATTAAGAGCTATGGTGAAAAAGGAAATATCCTCACATAATAACTAAAGAGAAGCTTTCTGAGAAACTGCATTGCCATGTGTGAATGCAACTCACAGAGTTACACGTTTCTTTTCAGTCATCAGTTTGTTAGCACAGTTTTCTGGAAATCTGCAATTAGATACTTCATAGCGCAATAAAAATTACAATGACAAAGGAAATATCCACGGATGAAAACTAGAAAGAAGCTTTCTTAGAATCATTTTGGTGATGTGTGAATTCATCTCACAGAGTTACACTTATGTTTCGTGGAGCAGTCCATTAACACTGTCTTTGAGGAACCTGAGAAGTGCTTCCTGGGATCGCATTGAGGCCTACACTGAGAAAGGAAATTTCATCCGTTCAAAACGTCAAAGAAGCTTTCTGAGAAGCTTCTTTCTGATCTGTGAGTTCATCTCACAGACTTATAACTTAGACTTCAGGAAGCAGTTTGCTAACACTCTTTTCGTGGAATCTGGAAAGTGATATTTGGGAGCCCATAGGGGCCCATGGTGAAAAAGGAAATATCCTCACATAATAACTACAGAGAAACTTTCTGAGAGATTGTTTTCTGATGTGTTACTTCATCACACAGAGTTCCACCCTTCCCTTCTTGGAACAGTTTGCTAAAACTATTGTCGTGGATTCTGCAAAGGTCTATTGGGAGCACATTAAGAGCTATGGTGAAAAAGGAAATATCCTCACATAATAACTACAGAGAAGCTTTCTGAGAAACTGCATTGCCATGTGTGAATGCAACTCACAGAGTTACACGTTTCTTTTCAGTCATCAGTTTGTTAGCACAGTTTTCTGGAAATCTGCAATTAGATACTTCATAGCGCAATAAAAATTACAATGACAAAGGAAATATCCACAGATGAAAACTAGAAAGAAGCTTTCTTAGAATCATTTTGGTGATGTGTGAATTCATCTCACAGAGTTACACTTATGTTTCGTGGAGCAGTCCATTAACACTGTCTTTGAGGAACCTGAGAAGTGCTTCCTGAGATCGCATTGAGGCCTACGCTGAGAAAGGAAATTTCATCCGTTCAAAACGTCAAAGAAGCTTTCTGAGAAGCTTCTTTCTGATCTGTGAGTTCATCTCACAGACTTATAACTTAGACTTCAGGAAGCAGTTTGCTAACACTCTTTTCGTGGAATCTGGAAAGTGATATTTGGGAGCCCATAGGGGCCCATGGTGGAAAAGGATATATCCTCACATAATAACTACAGAGAAACTTTCTGAGAGATTGCTTTCTGATGTGTTACTTCATCACACAGAGTTCCACCCTTCCCTTCTTGGAACAGTTTGCTAACAGTGTTGTCGTGGATTCTGCAAAGGTATATTTGGGAGCACATTGAGGGCTATGGTGAAAAAGGAAATATCCTCACATAATAACGAAAGAGAAGCTTTCTTAGAAACTGCATTGCCATGTGTGAATGCAACTCACAGAGTTACACGTTTCTTTTCAGTGATCAGTTGTTAGCACAGTTTTCTGGAAATCTGCAATTAGATACTTCATAGCGCAATGAACCTTACGGTGACAAAGGAAATATCCACAGATGAAAACTAGAAAGAAGCTTTCTTAGAACCTTTTTGGTGATGTGTGAATTCATCTCACAGAGTTACACTTATGTTTCATGGAGCAGTCCATTAACACTCTCTGTGAGGAACCTGAGAAGGGCTTCCTTGGATCGCATTGAGTCCTAGGCTGATAAAGGAAATTTCATCCGTTCAAAACGAGAAAGAAGCTTTCTGAGAAACTTCTTTTTTTTCTTTGTGTTCTTCTCACACACTTGTACCTTAGACTTCAGGAAACAGTTTGCTAACACTCTATACGTTGAATCTGGAAAGTGATATTTGGGAGCCCTTAGGGGAACATGGTGAAAAAGGAAATATCCTCACATAATAACTATGGAGAAACTTTATGAGAGATTGCTCTCTGATGTGTTACTTCATCACACAGAGTTCCACCCTTCCCTTCTTGGAACCGTTTGCTAACACTGTTGTCGTGGATTCTGCAAAGATATATTTGGGAGCACATTGAGGGCTATGGTGAAAAAGGAAATATCCTCACATAATAACTAAAGAGAAGCTTTCTGAGAAACTGCATTGCCATGTGTGAATGCAACTCACAGAGTTACACGTTTCTCTTCAGTGATCAGTTTGTTAGTACAGTTTTCTGGAAATCTACAAATAGATACTTCATAGCGCAATGAACCTTACGGTGACAAAGGAAATATCCACAGATGAAAACCAGAAAGAATCTTTCTTAGAAACTTCTTGGTGATGTGTGAATTCATCTCACAGAGTAACACTTATGTTTCTTGGAGCAGTCCATTAACACTGTCTTTGAGGAACCTGAGAAGGGCTTCTTTGGATCACCTTGAGACCTACGCTGATACACGAAATTTCATCCGTTCAAAACGTCAAAGATGCTTTCTGAGAAACTTCTTTCTGATCTGTGTGTTCATCTCACAGCCTTATAACTTAGACTTCAGGAAGCAGGTTGCTAACACTCTTTTCGTGGAATCTGCAAAGTGATATTTGGGAGCCCTTATGGGCCCATGGTGAAAAAGGAAATATCCTCATATAATAACTATGGAGAAACTTTCTGAAAGATTGCTATCTGATATGTTACTTCATCACACAGAGTTCCACCCTTCCTTTCGTTGAACAGTTTGCTAACACTGTTGTCGTGTGTTCTGCAAAGGTATATTGGGAGCACATTGAGGGATTTGTTGAAAAAGGAAATATCCTCACATAATAACTAAAGAGAAGCTTTCTGAGAAACTTCATTGTCATGTGTGAATGCAACTCACCGAGTTACACGTTTCTCTTCAGTGATCAGTTTGTTAGCAGACTATTCTGGAAATCTGCAATTAGATAATTCATAACGCAATGAACCTTACGGTAACAAAGGAAATTTCCACAGATGAATACCAGAAAGAAGCTTTCTTAGAAACTTCTTGGTGAATTGTGAATTCATCTCACAGAGTTACACTTATGTTTCGTGGAGCAGTCCATTAACACTGTTTTTGAGGAACCTGAGAAGGGCTTCTTTGGTTCACATTGAGGCCTACGCTGATAAAGGAATTTTCATCCTTTCAAAACGTGAAAGAAGCTTTCTGAGAAACTTCTTTCTGATCTGTGAGTTCATCTTACACACTTATAACATACAATTCAGGAAGCAGTTTGCTAACACTCTTTTCGTGGAATCTGCAAAGTGATATTTGGGATCCCGTAGGGGCCCATGGTGAAAAAGGAAATATCCTCACATAAAAACTACAGAGAAACGTTCTGAGAGATTGCTTTCTGATGTGTGAATTCATCACACAGAGTTCCACACTTCCCTTCTTGGAATCGTTTCCTAACACTGTTGTCGTGGATTCTACAAAGGTATATTTGGGAGCACTTTGAGGGCTACGGTGAAAAAGGAAATATCCTCACATAATAACTAAAGAGAAGCTTTCTGAAAAACTGCATTGCCATGTGTGAATACAACTCACAGAGTTACACGTTTCTCTTCGGTGATCAGTTTGTTAGCACAGTTTTCTAGAAATCTGCAATTAGATACTTCATACCGCAATGAACATTACAATGACAAAGGAAATATCCACAGATGAAAACTAGAAAGAAGCTTTCTTAGAATCTTCTTGGTGATGTGTGAATTCATGTCACAGAGTTACACTTATCTTTCGTGGAGCAGTCCATTAACACTGTCTTTGAGGAACCTGAGAAGGGCTTCCTTGGATCGCATTGAGGTCTACACTGATAAAGGAAATTTCATCCGTTCTAAACGTGAAAGAAGCTTTCTGAGAAACTTCTTTCTGATCTGTGAGTTCATCTCACTGACTTATAACTTAGACTTCAGGAAGCAGTTTGCTAACACTCTTTTCGTGGAATCTGCAAAGTGATATTTCGGAGCCCATAGGGGTCCATGGTGAAAAAGGATATATCCTCACATAATAACAACAGGGAAACTTTCTCAGAAATTGCTTTCTGATGTGTTACTTCATCACACAGAGTTCCACCCTCCCTTCTTGGAACCGTTTGCTAACACTGTTGTCGTGGATTCTGCAAAGGTATATTTGGTATATATGGTGAAAACGGAAATACACTCACATAATAACTAAATAGAAGCTTTCGAAGAAACTGCATTGCCATGTGTGAATGCAACTCACAGAGTTACACGTTTCTCTTCAGTGATCAGTTTGTTAGCACAGTTTTCTGAAAATCTGCAATTAGATACTTCATAGCGCAATGAACCCTACGGTGAAAAAGGAAATATCCACAGATGAAAACTACAAAGAAGCTTTCTTAGAAACTTCTTGGTGATGTGTGAATTCATCTCACAGAGTTACCCTTATGTTTCGTATAGCAGTCCATTAACACTGTCTTTGAGGAACCTGAGAAGGGCTTCTTTGGAACACATTGAGGCCTACGCTGATAAAGTAAACTTCATCCGTTCAAAACGTGAAAGAAGTTTTCTCAGAAACTTCTTTCTGATCTGTGAGTTCATCACACAGACTTATAACTTAGCCTTCAGGAAGCAGTTTGCTAACACGCTTTTCGTGGAATCTGGAAAGTGATATTTGGGAGCCCATAGGGGCCCATGGTGAAAAAGGAAATATCCTCACATAATAACGATGGAGAAAATTTCTCAGAGATTGCTTTCTGATGTGTTACTTCATCACGGAGTTCCACCCTTCCCTTCTTGGAACCGTTTGCTAACACTGTTGTCGTGGATTCTGCAAAGGTATACTTGGGAGCACTTAGAGGTCTACGGTGAAAAAGGAAATATCCTCACATAATAACTAAAGAGAAGCTTTCTGAGAAACTGCATTGCCATGTGTGAATGCAACTCACAGAGTTACACGTTTCTCTTCAGTGATCAGTTTGTTAGCACAGTTTTTTGGAAATCTGCAATTAGATACTTCATAGCGCAATGAAAATTACGGTGACAAAGGAAATATCCACAGATGAAAACCAGAAAGAAGCTTTCTTAGAAACTTCTTGGTGATGTGTGAATTCATCTCACAGAGTTACACTTATTTTTCGTGCAGCAGTACATTAACACTGTCTTTGAGGAACCTGAGAAGGTCTTCTTTGGATCACATTGAGGCTTACGCTGATAAAGGAAATTTCATGCGTACAAAACGTCAAAGAAGCTTTCTGAGAAACTTCTTTCTCATCTGTGAATTCATCTCACAGACTTATAACGTAGACTTCAGGAAGCAGTTTGCTAACCCTCTTTTCGTGGAATCTGCAAAGTGATATTTGGGAGCCCATAGGGGCCCATGGTGATAAAGGAATTATCCTCACATAATAACCATGGAGAACCTTTCTGATAGATTGCTTTCTGATGTGTTACTTCATCACACAGAATTCCACCCGTGCCTTCTTGGAACCGTTTGCTAACACTGTTGTCGTGGATTCTGCAAAGGTATATTTGGGAGCACATTGAGGGCTATGGTGAAAAAGGAAATATCCTCAAATAATAACTAAAGATAGCTTTCTGAGAAACTGCATGGCCATGTGTGAATGCAACTCACAGAGTTACACGTTTCTTTTCAGTCATCAGTTTGTTAGCACAGTTTTCTGGAAATCTGCAATTAGATACTTCATAGCGCAATGAACATTACAATGACAAAGGAAATATCCACAGATGAAAACTAGAAAAAAGCTTTCTTAGAACCATTTTGGTGATGTGTGAATTCATCTCACAGAGTTACACTTATGTTTCGTGGAGCAGTCCATTATCACTGTCTTTGAGGAACTTGAGAATGACTTCCTTGGATCGCATTGAGGCCTAACCTGATAAAGGAAATTTCATCCGTTCAAAACGTGAAAGAAGCTTTCTGAGAAACTTCTTTCTGATCTGCCAGTTCATCTCACAGACTTATAACTTAGACTTCAGGAAGCAGTTTGCTAACACTCTTTTCGTGGAATCTGGAAAGTGATATTTGGGAGCCCATAGGGGCTCATGCTGAAGAAGGAAATATCCTCACATAATAACTCCAGAGAAACTTTCTGAGAGATTGCTTTCTGATGTGTTACTTCATCACACAGAGTTCCACCCTTCCCTTCTTGGTACCGTTTGCTAACACTGTTGTCATGGATTCTGCAAAGGTATATTTGGGAGCACATTGAGGGCTATGGTGAAAAAGGAAATATTCTCACATAATAACTGAGGAGAAGCTTTCTGAGAAACTGCATTGCCATGTGTGAATGCAACTCACAGAGTTACACGATTCTGTTCAGTGATCAGTTTGTTAGCACAGGTTCTGGAAATCTGCAATTAGATACTTCATAGCGCAATGAACATAACAATGACAAAGGAAATATCCATAGATGAAAACTAGGAAGAAGCTTTCTTAGAACCTTTTTGGTTATGCGTGAATTCATCTCACAGAGTTACACTTATGTTTCATTGAGCACACCATTAACACTGTCATTGAGGAAACTGAGAACGGTTTCCTTGGATCGCATTGAGGCCTACGCTGATAAAGGAAATTTCATCCGTTCAAAACGTGAAAAAGGCTTTCTGAGAAACTTCTTTCTGATCGGTGGGTTCATCTCACAGACTTCTAACTTAGACTTCAGGAAGCACTTTGCTAACACTCTTTTCGTGGAATCTGCAAAGTGATATTTGGGAGCCCATAGGGGCCCATGGTGAAAAAGGAAATATCCTCACATAATAACTATGGAGAAACTTTCTGAGAGATTGCTTTCTGATGTGTTACTTCATCACTCAGAGTTTCACGCTTCCATTCTTGGAACCGTTTGCTAACACTGTTGTCGAGGATTCTGCTAAGGTATATTTGGGAGCACATTGAGGGCTATGGTGAAAAAGGAAATATCCACACATAATAACTAAAGAGAAGCTGTCTGGGAACCTGCATTGCCATGTGTGAATGCAACTCACAGAGTTACACGTTTCTCTTCAGTGATCAGTTTGTTAGCACAGTCTTCTGGAAATCTGCAATTAGATACTTCATAGCGCAATGAAGCTTACGGTGACAAAGGAAATATCCACAGATGAAGCTACAAAGAAGTTTTCTTAGAAACTTCTTAGTGATGTGTGAATTCATCTCACAGAGTTACACTTATGTTTCGTGGAGCAGTCCATTAACACTGTCTTTGAGGACCCTGAGAAGGGCTTCTTGGGATCACATTGAGGCCTACGCTGATAAAGGAAATTTCATCCGTTCAAAACTGGAAAGAAGCTTTCTGAGAAACTTCTTTCTGATCTGTGTGTTCATCTCACAGACTTATAACTTAGACTTCAGGAAGCAGTTTGCTAACACTCTTTTCGTGAATTCTGGAAAGTGATATTTGGGAGCCCATAGGGGCCCATGGTGAAAAAGGAAATATCCTCACATAATAACTACAGAGAAACTTTCTGAGAGATTGCTTTCTGATGTGTTACTTCATCACACAGAGTTCCACCCTTCCCTTCTTGGAACCGGTTGCTAACACTGTTGTCGGGAATTCTGCAAAGCTATATTTGGGAGCACATTGAGGGCTGTGGTGAAAAAGGAAATATCCTCACATAATAACTAAAGAGAAGATTCTGAGAAACTGCATTGCCATGTGTGCAGGCAACTCACAGAGTTACACGTTTCTCTTCAGTGATCACTTTGTTAGCACAGTTTTCTGGAAATCTGCAATTAGATACTTCATAGCGCAATGAACCTTACGGTGACAAAGGAAATATCCACAGATGAAAACTAGAAAGAAGCTTTCTTAGAAACTTCTTGGTGATGTGTGAATTCATCTCACAGAGTTACACTTATGTTTCGTGGAGCAGTCCATTAACACTGTCTTTGAGGAACTTGAGAAGGGCTTCCTTGGATCGCATTGAGGCCTACGCTGATAGAGTAAATTTCATCTGTTCAAAACGTGAAAGATGCTTTCTGTGTAACTTCTTTCTGATCTGTGAGTTTCTCTCATAGACTTATAACTTAAGATTCAGGAAGCAGTTCGCTAACACTCTTTTCGTGGAATCTGCAAAGTGACATTTGGGAGCCCAGGGGGCCCATGTTGAAAAAGGAAATATCCTCACATAATAGCTACAGAGAAACTTTCTGAGAGATTGCTTTCTGATGTGTTACTTCATCACACAGAGTTCCACCCTTCTCTTCTTCAAACAGGTTGCTAACACTATTGTGGTGGATTCTGCAAAGGTATATTTGGGAGCACATTGAGGGCTATTGTGATAAAGGAAATATTCTCACATAATAACTAAGGAGAAGCTTTCTGAGAAACTGCATTGCCATGTGTGAATGCAACTCACAGAGTTTCACGTTTCTCTTCAGTGATCAGTTTGTTAGCACAGTTTTCTGGAAATCTGCAATTACATACTTCATAGCGCAATGAACCTTACGTGGCAAAGGAAATATCCACAGATGAAAACTAGAAAGAGGCTTTCTTAGAAACTTCTTGGTGATGTGTGAATTCATCTCACAGAGTTACCCTTATGTTTCATGGAGGAGTCCATTAACAATGTCTTTGAGGAACCTGAGAAGGGCTTCCTTGGATCGCATTGAGGCCTACGCTGATAAAGGAAATTTCATCCGCTCAAAACGTGAAAGAAGCTTTCTGAGAAACTTCTTTCTGATCTGTGAGTTCATCTCACAGATTATAACTTAGACTTCAGGAAGCAGTTTGCTAACACTTTTTCGTGGAATCTGCAAAGTGATATTAGGGAGCCCATAGGGGCCCATGGTGAAAAAGCAAATATCCTCACATAATAACTACAGAGAAACTGTCTGAGAGATTGCTTTCTGATGTGTTACTTCATCACACAGAGTTCCACCCTTCCCTTCTTGGAACCGTTTGCTAACACTGTTGTCGTGGATTCTGCAAAGGTCTATTGGGAGCACATTAAGAGCTATGGTGAAAAAGGAAATATCCTCACATAATAACTAAAGAGAAGCTTTCTGAGAAACTGCATTGCCATGTGTGAATGCAACTCACAGAGTTACACGTTTCTTTTCAGTCATCAGTTTGTTAGCACAGTTTTCTGGAAATCTGCAATTAGATACTTCATAGCGCAATAAAAATTACAATGACAAAGGAAATATCCACAGATGAAAACTAGAAAGAAGCTTTCTTAGAATCATTTTGGTGATGTGTGAATTCATCTCACAGAGTTACACTTATGTTTCGTGGAGCAGTCCATTAACACTGTCGTTGAGGAACCTGAGAAGTGCTTCCTGGGATCGCATTGAGGCCTACGCTGAGAAAGGAAATTTCATCCGTTCAAAACGTCAAAGAAGCTTTCTGAGAAGCTTCTTTCTGATCTGTGAGTTCATCTCACAGACTTATAACTTAGACTTCAGGAAGCGTTTGCTAACACTCTTTTCGTGGAATCTGGAAAGTGATATTTGGGAGCCCATAGGGGCCCATGGTGAAAAAGGAAATATCCTCACATAATAACTCCAGAGAAACTTTCTGAGAGATTGCTTTCTGATGTGTTACTTCATCACACAGAGTTCCACCCTTCCCTTCTTGGAACAGTTTGCTAACACTGTTGTCGTGGATTCTGCAAAGGTCTATTGGGAGCACATTAAGAGCTATGGTGAAAAAGGAAATATCCTTACATAATAACTAAAGAGAAGCTTTCTGAGAAACTGCATTGCCATGTGTGAATGCAACTCACAGAGTTACACGTTTCTTTTCAGTCATCAGTTTGTTAGCACAGTTTTCTGGAAATCTGCAATTAGATACTTCATAGCGCAATAAAAATTACAATGACAAAGGAAATATCCACAGATGAAAACTAGAAAGAAGCTTTCTTAGAATCATTTTGGTGATGTGTGAATTCATCTCACAGAGTTACACTTATGTTTCGTGGAGCAGTCCATTAACACTGTCTTTGAGGAACCTGAGAAGTGCTTCCTGGGATCGCATTGAGGCCTATGCTGAGAAAGGAAATTTCATCCGTTCAAAATGTCAGAGAAGCTTTCTGAGAAGCTTCTTTCTGATCTGTGAGTTCATCTCACAGACTTATAACTGAGACTTCAGGAAGCAGTTTGCTAACACTCTTTTCGTGGAATCTGGAAAGTGATATTTGGGAGCCCATAGGGGCCCATGGTGAAAAAGGAAATATCCTCACATAATAACTACAGAGAAACTTTCTGAGAGATTTCTTTCTGATGTGTTACTTCATCACACAGAGTTCCACCCTTCCCTTCTTGGAACAGTTTGCTAACACTGTTGTCGTGGATTCTGCAAAGGTATATTTGGGAGCACATTGAGGGCTATGGTGAAAAAGGAAATATCCTCACATAATAACTAAAGAGAAGCTTTCTGAGAAACTGCATTGCCATGTGTGAATGCAACTCACAGAGTTACACGTTTCTTTTCAGTGATCAGTTTGTTAGCACAGTTTTCTGGAACTCTGCAATTAGATACTTCATAGCGCAATGAACCTTACGGTGACAAAGGAAATATCCACAGATGAAAACTAGAAAGAAGCTTTCTTAGAACCTTTTTGGTGATGTGTGAATTCATCTCACAGAGTTACACTTATGTTTCGTGGAGCAGTCCATTAACACTCTCTGTGAGGAACCTGAGAAGGGCTTCCTTGGATCGCATTGAGTCCTAGGCTGATAAAGGAAATTTCATCCGTTCAAAACGAGAAAGAAGCTTTTTGAGAAACTTCTTTTTTTTCTTTGTGTTCTTCTCACACACTTGTACCTTAGACTTCAGGAAACAGTTTGCTAACACTCTATACGTTGAATCTGGAAAGTGATATTTGGGAGCCCTTAGGGGAACATGGTGAAAAAGGAAATATCCTCATATAATAACTATGGAGAAACTTTATGAGAGATTGCTCTCTGATGTGTTACTTCATCACACAGAGTTCCACCCTTCCCTTCTTGGAACCGTTTGCTAACACTGTTGTCGTGGATTCTGCAAAGATATATTTGGGAGCACATTGAGGGCTATGGTGAAAAAGGAAATATCCTCACATAATAACTAAAGAGAAGCTTTCTGAGAAACTGCATTGCCATGTGTGAATGCAACTCACAGAGTTACACGTTTCTCTTCAGTGATCAGTTTGTTAGTACAGTTTTCTGGAAATCTACAAATAGATACTTCATAGCGCAATGAACCTTACGGTGACAAAGGAAATATCCACAGATGAAAACCAGAAAGAATCTTTCTTAGAAACTTCTTGGTGATGTGTGAATTCATCTCACAGAGTAACACTTATGTTTCGTGGAGCAGTCCATTAACACTGTCTTTGAGGAACCTGAGAAGGGCTTCTTTGGATCACCTTGAGGCCTACGCTGATACACGAAACTTCATCCGTTCAAAACGTCAAAGATGCTTTCTGAGAAACTTCTTTCTGATCTGTGTGTTCATCTCACAGCCTTATAACTTAGACTTCAGGAAGCAGGTTGCTAACACTCTTTCCGTGGAATCTGCAAAGTGATATTTGGGAGCCCTTATGGGCCCATGGTGAAAAAGGAAATATCCTCACATAATAACTATGGAGAAACTTTCTGAAAGATTGCTATCTGATATGTTACTTCATCACACAGAGTTCCACCCTTCCTTTCGTTGAACAGTTTGCTAACACTGTTGTCGTGTGTTCTGCAAAGGTATATTGGGAGCACATTGAGGGATTTGTTGAAAAAGGAAATATCCTCACATAATAACTAAAGAGAAGCTTTCTGAGAAACTTCATTGTCATGTGTGAATGCAACTCACAGAGTTACACGTTTCTCTTCAGTGATCAGTTTGTTAGCAGACTATTCTGGAAATCTGCATTTAGATACTTCATAGCGCAATGAACCTTACGGTAACAAAGGAAATTTCCACAGATGAATACCAGAAAGAAGCTTTCTTAGAAACTTCTTGGTGAATTGTGAATTCATCTCACAGAGTTACACTTATGTTTCGTGGAGCAGTCCATTAACACTGTTTTTGAGGAACCTGAGAAGGGCTTCTTTGGTTCACATTGAGGCCTACGCTGATAAAGGAATTTTCATCCTTTCAAAACGTGAAAGAAGCTTTCTGAGAAACTTCTTTCTGATCTGTGAGTTCATCTTACACACTTATAACATACAATTCAGGAAGCAGTTTGCTAACACTCTTTTCGTGGAATCTGCCAAGTGATATTTGGGATCCCGTAGGGGCCCATGGTGAAAAAGGAAATATCCTCACATAAAAACTACAGAGAAACGTTCTGAGAGATTGCTTTCTGATGTGTGAATTCATCACACAGAGTTCCACACTTCCCTTCTTGGAATCGTTTCCTAACACTGTTGTCGTGGATTCTGCAAAGGTATATTTGGGAGCACTTTGAGGGCTACGGTGAAAAAGGAAATATCCTCACATAATAACTAAAGAGAAGCTTTCTGAAAAACTGCATTGCCATGTGTGAATACAACTCACAGAGTTACACGTTTCTCTTCGGTGATCAGTTTGTTAGCACAGTTTTCTAGAAATCTGCAATTAGATACTTCATACCGCAATGAACATTACAATGACAAAGGAAATATCCACAGATGAAAACTAGAAAGAAGCTTTCTTAGAATCTTCTGGGTGATGTGTGAATTCATGTCACAGAGTTACACTTATCTTTCGTGGAGCAGTCCATTAACACTGTCTTTGAGGAACCTGAGAAGGGCTTCCTTGGATCGCATTGAGGTCTACACTGATAAAGGAAATTTCATCCGTTCTAAACGTGAAAGAAGCTTTCTGAGAAACTTCTTTCTGATCTGTGAGTTCATCTCACTGACTTATAACTTAGACTTCAGGAAGCAGTTTGCTAACACTCTTTTCGTGGAATCTGCAAAGTGATATTTCGGAGCCCATAGGGGTCCATGGTGAAAAAGGATATATCCTCACATAATAACAACAGGGAAACTTTCTCAGAAATTGCTTTCTGATGTGTTACTTCATCACACAGAGTTCCACCCTCCCTTCTTGGAACCGTTTGCTCACACTGTTGTCGTGGATTCTGCAAAGGTATATTTGGGAGCACATTGAGGGCTATGGTGAAAACGGAAATACACTCACATAATAACTAAATAGAAGCTTTCGAAGAAACTGCATTGCCATGTGTGAATGCAACTCACAGAGTTACACGTTTCTCTTCAGTGATCAGTTTGTTAGCACAGTTTTCTGAAAATCTGCAATTAGATACTTCATAGCGCAATGAACCCTATGGTGAAAAAGGAAATATCCACAGATAAAAACTACAAAGAAGCTTTCTTAGAAACTTCTTGGTGATGTGTGAATTCATCTCACAGAGTTACCCTTATGTTTCGTATAGCAGTCCATTAACACTGTCTTTGAGGAACCTGAGAAGGGCTTCTTTGGAACACATTGAGGCCTACGCTGATAAAGTAAACTTCATCCGTTCAAAACGTGAAAGAAGCTTTCTGAGAAACTTCTTTCTGATCTGTGAGTTCATCACACAGACTTATAACTTAGCCTTCAGGAAGCAGTTTGCTAACACTCTTTTCGTGGAATCTGGAAAGTGATATTTGGGAGCCCATAGGGGCCCATGGTGAAAAAGGAAATATAATCACATAATAACGATGGAGAAAATTTCTCAGAGATTGCTTTCTGATGTGTTACTTCATCACGGAGTTCCACCCTTCCCTTCTTGGAACCGTTTGCTAACACTGTTGTCGTGGATTCTGCAAAGGTATACTTGGGAGCACATAGAGTTCTACGGTGAAAAAGGAAATATCCTCACATAATAACTATAGAGAAGCTTTCTGAGAAACTGCATTGCCATGTGTGAATGCAACTCACAGAGTTACACGTTTCTCTTCAGTGATCAGGTTGTTAGCACAGTTTTCTGGAAATCTGCAATTAGATACTTCATAGCGCAATGAAAATTACGGTGACAAAGGAAATATCCACAGATGAAAACCAGAAAGAAGCTTTCTTAGAAACTTCTTGGTGATGTGTGAATTCATCTCACAGAGTTACACTTATTTTTCGTGCAGCAGTACATTAACACTGTCTTTGAGGAACCTGAGAAGGGCTTCTTTGGATCACATTGAGGCTTACGCTGATAAAGGAAATTTCATCCGTACAAAACGTCAAAGAAGCTTTCTGAGAAACTTCTTTCTCATCTGTGAATTCTTCTCACAGACTTATAACGTAGACTTCAGGAAGCAGTTTGCTAACCCTCTTTTCGTGGAATCTGCAAAGTGATATTTGGGAGCCCATAGAGGCCCATGGTGATAAAGGAATTATCCTCACATAATAACCATGGAGAACCTTTCTGATAGATTGCTTTCTGATGTGTTACTTCATCACACAGAATTCCACCCGTGCCTTCTTGGAACCGTTTGCTAACACTGTTGTCGTGGATTCTGCAAAGGTATATTTGGGAGCACATTGAAGGCTATGGTGAAAAAGGAAATATCTTCACATAATAAATAAAGAGAAACTTTCTGAGAAACTGCATTGCCATGTGTGAATGCAACTCACAGAGTTACACGTTTCTCTTCGGTGATCAGCTTGTTAGCACAGTTTTCTGGAAATGTGCAATTAGATACTTCAGAGCACAATGAACATTACAGTTTCAAAGGATATATCCACAGATGAAAATTAGAAAGAAGATTTGTTAGAAACTTCTTGGTGATGTGTGAATTCATCTCACAGAGTTACACTTATGTTACTTGGAGCCGTGCATTAACACTGTCTTTGAGGAACCTGAGAAGGGCTTCCTTGGATAGCATTGAGGCCTACGCTGATAAAGGAAATTTCATCCGTTCAAAACGTGAAAGAAGGTTTCTGAGAAACTTCTTTTGATCTGTTAGTTCATCTCACAGACTTATATCTTAGACTTCAGGAAGCAGTTTGCTAACACTCTTTTCGTGGAATCTGCAAAGTGATATTTGGGAGCCCATTGGGGCCCATGTTGAAAAAGGAAATATCCTCACATAATAACTAAGCATAAAATTTCTGAGACATTGCTTTTTGATGTGCTACTTCATCACACAGAGTTCCACCCTTCCCTTCCTGGAACAGTTTGCTAACGCTGTTGTCGTGGATTCTGCAAGGTTATATTTGGGAGCACATTGAGGGCTATGGTGAAAAAGGAAATATCCTTACATAAAAACTAAAGAGAAGCTTTCTGAGAAACTGCATTGCCATATGTGAATGCAACTCACAGAGTTACACGTTTCTCTTCGGTGATCAGCTTGTTAGCACAGTTTTCTGGAAATCTGCAATTAGATACTTCATAGCGCAATGAACCTTACGGTGAAAAAGGAAATATCCACATATGAAAACCACAAAAAAGCTTTCTTAGAAACTTCTTGGTGATGTGTGAATTCATCTCACAGAGTTACACTTATGTTTCGTGGAGCAGTCCATTAACACTGTGTTTGAGGAACCTGAGAAGGGCGTCTTTCGATCACATTCAGGCCTACACTGATAAAGGAAATTTCATCCGTTCAAAATGTGAAAGAAGCTTTCTGAGAAACTTCTTTCTGATCTGGGAGTTCATCTCACAGACTTATAACTTAGACTTCAGGAAGCAGTTTGCTAACACTCTTTTCGTGGAATCTGCAAAGTGATATTTGGGAGCCCATAAGGTCCCATGGTGAAAAAGGAAATATCCTCACATAATAACTATGGAGAAACTTTCTGAGAGATTGCTTTCTGATGTGTTACTTCATCACACAGAGTTCCACCCGTCCCTTCTTGGAATACAGTTTGCTAACACAGTTGTCGTGGATTCTGCAAAGGTATATTTGGGAACACATTGAGGGCTATGGTAAAAAGGAAATATCTTCACATAATATCTAAAGAGAAGCTTTCTGAGAAACTGCATTGCCATGTGTGAATGCAACTCACAGAGTTACACGTTTCTCTTCAGTGATCAGTTTGGTAGCACAGTTTTCTTGAAATCTGCAATTAGATACTTCATAGCGCAATGAACATTACAGTGACAAAGGAAATATCCACAGATGAAAACCTGAAAAAAGCTTTCGTAGAAACTTCTTGGTTATGTGTGAATTCATCTCACAAAGTTACACTTATGTTTCGTGGAGCAGTCCATTAACACTGTCTTTGAGGAACCTGAGACGGGCTTCTTTGGATCTCATTGAGGCCTACGCTGATAAAGGAAATTTCATCCGTTCAAAACCTGAAAGAAACTTTCTGAGAAACTTCTTTCTGATCTGTGTGTTCATCTCACAGACTTATAACTTAGACTTCACGAAGCAGTTTGCTAACACTCTTTTCGTGGTATCTGGGAAGTGATATTTGGGATCCCATAGGGGCCCATGGTGAAAAAGGAAATATCCTCACATAATAACTACAGAGAAACTTTCGGAACGATTGTTTTCTGATGTGTTACTTCATCACACAGAGTTCCACCCTTCCCTTCTTGGAACCGTTTTCTAACACTGTTGTCGTGGATTCTGCATAGGTATATTTGGGAGCACATTGAGGGCTATGGTGAAGAAGGAAATATCCTCATATAATAACTAAAGAGAAGATTTCTGAGATACTGCATGGCCATGTGTGAATGTAACTCACAGAGTTACACGTTACTCTTCAGTGATCAGTTTGTTAGCACAGCTTTCTGGAAATCTGCAGTTAGATACTTCATAGCGCAATGAACATTACGGTGAGAAAGGATATATCCACAGATGAAAACTAGAAAGAATCTTTCTTAGAACCTTTTTGGTGATGTGTGAATTCATCTCACAGAGTTACACTTATGTTTCGTGGAGCAGTCCATTAACACTGTCTTTGAGGAACCTGAGAAGGGCTTCTTTGGATCCCTTTGAGGCCTACGCTGATAAAGGAAATTTCATCCGTTCAAAACGTCAAAGAAACTTTCTGAGAAACTTCTTTCTGCTCTGTGAATTCAGCTCACAGACTTATAACGTAGACTTCAGGAAGCAGTTTGCTAACACTCTTTTCGTGGAATCTGGAAAGTGATATTTGGGATCCCATAGAGGCCCATGGTGAAAAAGGAAATATCCTCACATAAAAACTGCAGAGAAACGTTCTGAGAGATTGCTTTCTGATGTGTGAATTCTTCACACAAAGTTCCACCTTTCGCTTCTTGGAACCGTTTGCTAACACTGTTGTCGTGGATTCTGCAAAGGTATATATGGGAGCACATTGAGGACTATGGTGAAAAAGGAAATATCCTCACATAATAACTAAAGAGAAGCTCTCTGAAAACTGCATTGCCATGTGTGAATGCAACCCACAGAGTTACACTTTTCTCTTCAGTTATCAGTTTGTTAGCACAGTTTTCTGGAAATCTGCAATTAGATACTTCATAGCGCAATGAAACTCACGGTGACAAAGGAAATATCGACAGATGAAAACCAGAAAGAAGCTTTCTTAGAAACTTCTTGGTGATGTGTGAATTCATCTCACAGAGTTACACTTATGTTTCGTGGAGCAGTCCATTAACACTGTATTTGAGGAACCTGAGAACGCCTTCTTTGGATCACATTCATTTATACGCTGATAAGGGAAATTTCATCCGTTCGAAACGTGAAAAGCTTTCTGGGAAACTTCTTTCTGAGCTCTGTGTTCATTCCACTGACTTATAACTTAGACTTCAGGAAGCAGTTTGCTAACACTCTTTTCGTGGAATCTGGAAAGTGATATTTGGGAGCCCATAGGGGCCCATGGTGAAAAAGGAAATATCCTCACATAAAAAATACAGAGAAACATTCTGAGAGACTGCTTTCTGATGTGTTACTTCATCACACAGAGATCCACCCTTCCCTTTTTGGAACCGTTTGCTAACACTATTGCCGTGGATTCTGCAAAGGTATATTTGGGAGCACATTGAGGGGTACGGTGAAAAAGGAAATATCCTCATATAATAACTAAAGAGAAGCTTTCTGAGAAACTGCATTGCCATGTGTGAATGCAACTCACAGAGTTACACGTTTCTCTTCAGTGATCAGTTAGTTAGCACAGTTTTCTGGAAAACTGAAATTAGATATTTCATAGTGCAATGAATCCTAAGGTGACAAAGGAAATATCCACAGATGAAAACCAGAAAGAAGCTTTCGTAGATACTTCTTGGTGATGTGTGAATTCATCTCACAGAGTTACAATTATTTTTCGTGGAGCAGTCCATTAACACTGTCTTTGAGGAACCTGAGAAGGCCTTCCTTGGAACGCTTTGAGGCCTACGCTGATAAAGGAAATTTCATCCATTCAAAACGTGAAAGAAGCTTTCTGAGAAACTTCTTTCTGATCTGTGTGTTCATCTCACAGACTTATAACTTAGACTTCAGGAAGCAGTTTGCTAACACTCTTTTCGTGGAATCTGGAAATGATATTTGTTAGCCCATAGGGACCCATGGTGAAAAAGGAAATATCCTCACATAATAACTACAGAGAAAGTTTCTGAGAGATGGCTTTCTGATGTGTTACTTCATCACACAGAGATCCACCCTTCCCTTTTTGGAACCGTTTGCTAACACTGTTGTCGTGGATTCTGCACAGGTATATTCGGGAGCACATTGAGGGCTATGGTGAAAAAGGAAATATCCTCACATAATAACTAAAGAGAAGCTTTCTGAGAAACTGCATTGCCATGTGTGAATGCAACTCACAGAGTTACAAGTTTCTCTTCAGTGATCAGTATGTTAGCACAGTTTTCTGGAAATCTGCAATTAGATACTTCATAGCGCAATGAACCTTACGGTGACAAAGAAATATCCACAGATGTAAACTAGAAAGAAGCTTTCTTAGAAACTTCTTGGTGATGTGTGAATTCAACTCACAGAGTTACACTTATGTGTCGTGGAGCAGTCCATTAACACTGTCTTTGAGGAATCTGAGAAGGGCTTCTTTGGATCACATTGAGGCCTACGCTGATAAAGGAAATTTCATCCGTTCAAAACGTGAAAGAAGCTTTCTGAGAAACTTCTTTCTGATCTGTGAGTTCATCTCACAGTCTTATAACTTAGACTTCAGGAAGCAGTTTGCTAACACTCTTTTCGTGTAATCTGCAAAGTGATATTTGGGAGAGCCTAGGGGGCCATGGTGAAAAAGGAAATATCCTCACATAATAACTATGAAGAAACTTTCTGAGAGATTCCTTTCGAAAGTGTTACTTTATCACACAGAGTTCCATCCTTCCCTTCTTGGAACAGTTTGCTAACACTATTGTCGTGGATTCTGCAAAGGTATATTTGGGAGCACATTGAGGGCTATGGGGAAAATGGAAATAACTTCACATAATAACTAAAGAGAAGCATTCTGCGAAACTGCATTGCCATGTGTGAATGCAACTCACAGAGTTACACGTTTCTCTTCAGTGATCAGTTAGTTAGCACAGTTTTCTGGAAATCTGCAATTAGATACCTCATAGCGCAATGAACCTTACGGTATCAAAGGAAATATCCACAGATGAAAACTAGAAAGAAGCTTTCTTAGAAACTTCTTGGTGATGTGTGAATTCATCTCGCAGTGTTACACTTATGTTTCGTGGAGCAGTCCATTAACACTGTCTTTGAGGAACCTGGGAAGGGCTTCCTTGGATCGCATTGAGGCCTACACTGATAAAGGAAATTTCATCCGTTCAAAACGTGAAAGAAGCTTTCTGAGAAACTTCTTTCTGATCTGTGTGTTCATCTCACAGACTTATAACTTAGACTTCAGGAAGCAGTTTGCTAACACTCTTTTCGTGGAAACTGGAAAGTGATATTTGGGAGCCCTTAGGGGCTCATGGTGAAAAAGGAAATATCCTCACATAATAACTACAGAGAAACTTTCAGAGAGATAGCTTTCTGATGTGTTACTTCATCACACAGAGTTCCACCCTTCCCTTCTTGGAAACGTTTGCTAACACTGTTGTCGTGGATTCTGCAAAGGTATATTTGGGAGCACATTGAGCGCAATGGTGAAGAAGAAAATATCCTCACATAATAACTAAGCAGAAGCTTTCTGAGAAACTGCATTGCCATGTGTGAATGCAACTCACAGAGTTACAAGTTTCTCTTCAGTGATCAGTATGTTAGCACAGTTTTCTGGAAATCTGCGATTAATAACTTCATAGCGCAATGAACCTTAAGGTGACAAAGGAAATATCCACAGATGAAAACTAGAAAGAAGCTTTCATAGAAACTTCTTGGTGATGTGTGAGTTCATCTCACAGAGTTACACTTATGTTTCGTGGAGCAGTCCATTAACACTGTCTTTGAGGAACCTGAGAAGGGCTTCTTTGGATCACATTGAGGCCTACGCTGATAAAGGAAATTTCATCCGTTCAAAACGTGAAAGAAGCTTTCTGAGAAACTTCTTTCTGATCTGTGAGTTCATCTCACAGTCTTATAACTTTGACTTCAGGAAGCAGTTTGCTAACACTCTTTTCGTGGAATCTGCAAAGTGATATTTGGGAGAGCATAGGTGCCCATGGTGAAAAAGTAAATATCCTCACATAATAACTATGGAGAAACTTTCTGAGAGATTCCTTTCGGATGTTTTACTTTATCACACAGAGTTCCATCCTTCCCTTCTTGGAACAGTTTGCTAACACTATTGTCGTGGATTCTGCAAAGGTATATTTGAGAGCACATTGAGGGCTATGGGGAAAATGGAAATACCTTCACATAATAACTAAAGAGAAGCATTCTGAGAAACTGCATTGCCATGTGTGAATGCAACTCACAGAGTTACACGTTTCTCTTCAGTGATCAGTTAGTTAGCACAGTTTTCTGGAAATCTGCAATTAGATACCTCATAGCGCAATGAACCTTACGGTAACAAAGGAAATATCCACAGATGAAAACTAGAAAGAAGCTTTCTTAGAAACTTCTTGGTGATGCGTGAGTTCATCTCACAGTGTTACACTTATGTTTCGTGGAGCAGTCCATTAACACTGTCTTTGAGGAACCTGAGAAGGGCTTCCTTGGATCGCTTTGAGGCCTACGCTGATAAAGGAAATTTCATCCGTTCAAAACGTGAAAGAAGTTTTCTGAGAAACTTCTTTCTGATCTGTGTGTTCATCTCACAGACTTATAACTTAGACTTCAGGAAGCAGTTTGCTAACACTCTTTTCGTGGAATCTGGAAAGTTATATTTGGGAGCCCATACAGTCACATGGTGAAAAAGGAAATATCCTCACATAATAACTACAGAGAAACTTTCTGAGATATTGCTTTCTGATGTGTTACTTCATCACACAGAGTTCCACCCATCCCTTCTTGGAACCGTTTGCTAACACTGTTGTCGTGGATTCTGTAAAGGTATATTTGGGAGCACATTGGGGTTTATGGTGAAAAAGGAAATATCCTCACACAATAACTAATGAGAAGCTTTCTGAGAAACTGCATTGCCATGTGTGAATGCAACTCACAGAGTTTCACGTTTCCCTTCATTCATCAGTTTGTTAGCACAGTTTTCTGGAAATCTGCAATTAGATACTTCATAGCGCAATGAAAATCACTGTGACAAAGGAAATATCGACAGATAAAAACCAGAAAGAAGCTTTCTTAGAAACTTCTTCGTGATGTGTGAATTCATCTCACAGAGTTACACTTATGTTTCGTGGAGCAGTCCATTAACACTGTCTTTGAGGAACCTGAGAACTCCTTCTTTGGATCACATTCATTTATACGCTGATAAGGGAAATTTCATCCGTTCGAAACGTGAAAGAAGCTTTCTGGGAAACTTCTTTCTGAGCTCCGTGTTCATTTCACAGACTTATAACTTAGACTTCAGGAAGCAGTTTGCTAACACTCTTTTCGTGGAATCTGGAAAGTGATATTTGGGAGCCCATAGGGGCCCATGGTGAAAAAGGAAATATCCTCACATAAAAAATACAGAGAAACATTCTGAGAGATTGCTTTCTGATGTGTTACTTCATCACACTGAGTTCCAACTTTCCCTTCTTGGAACCGTTTGCTAACACTGTTGTCGTGGATTCTGCAAAGGTATATTTGGGAGCACATTGAGGGCTATGGTGAAAAAGGAAATATCCTCACATCATAACTAAAGAGAAGCTTTCTGAGAAACTGCATTGCCATGTGTGAATGCAACTCACAGAGTTACACGTTTCTCTTCAGTGATCAGTTTGTTAACACAGTTTTCTGGAAATGTGTAATTAGATACTTCATAGCGCAATGAATATTACAGTGACAAAGGATATATCCACAGACGAGAACTAGAAAGAAGCTTTATTAGAACCTTTTTGGTGTTGTGTGAATTCATCTCACGGAGTTACACTTATGTTTCGTGGAGCAGTCCATTAACACTCTCTTTGAGGAACTTGTGAAGGGCTTCCTTGGATCGCATTGAGGACTATGCTGATAAAGGAAATTTCATCCGTTCAAAACGTGAAAGAAGCTTTCTGAGAAACTTCTTTCTGATCTGTGTGTTCATCTCACAGACTTATAACTTTGACTTCAGGAAGCAGTTTGCTACCACTCTTTCCGTGGAATCTGGAAAGTGATATTTGGGAGCCCAAAGACGCTCATGGTGAAAAAGGAAATATCCTCACATAATAACTACAGAGAAACTTTCTCAGAGATTGCTTTCTGATGTGTTACTTCATCACAAAGAGGTCCACCCTTCCATTCTTGGAACCGTTTGCTAACACAGTTGTCGTGGATTCTGCAAAGGTATATTTGGGAGCATTTGAGGGCTACGTTCAAAAAGGAAATATCCTCACATAATAACTAAAGAGAAGCTTTCTGAGAAACTGCATTGCCATGTGTGAATGCACCTCACAAAGTTACACGTTTCTCTTCAGTGATCAGTTTGTTAGCACAGTTTTCTGGAAATCTGCAATTAGATATTTCAAAGCGCAATGAACCTTACGGTGACAAAGGAAATATCCACAGTTGAAAACCAGAAAGAAGCTGTGTTAGAAACTTCCTGGTGATGTGTGAATTCATCTCACAGAGTTACACTTATGTTTCGTGGAGCAGTCCATTAACACTGTCTTTGAGGAACCTGAGAAGGGCATCATTGGATCACATTCATTCGGACGCTGATAAAGGAAATTTCAACCGTTCAAAACGTGAAAGAAGCTTTCTGAGCAACTTCTTTCTGATCTGAGTGTTCATCTCACAGATTTATAACTTAGACTTCAGTAAGAAGTTTGCTCACACTCTTTTCTTGATCTCTGCAAAGTGATATTTGGGAGCGCATAGGGTCCCATGGTGAAGAAGGACATATCCTAACCTAATAACTACGGAGAAACTTTGTGAGAGATTGTTTTCTGATGTGTTACTTCATCACACAGAGTTCCACCCTTCCCTTCTTGGAACCGTTTGCTAACACTGTTGTCGTGGATTCTGCAAAGGTATATTTGGGAGCACATTGAGGGCTATGGTGTAAAAGGCAATATCCTCACATGATAACTAAATAGAAGCTTTCTGAGAAACTGCACTGCCATGTGTGAATGCATCTCACAGAGTTACACGTTTCTCTTCAGTGATCAGTTTGTTAGCACAGTTTTCTTGAAATCTGCAATTAGATACTTCATAGCGCAATGAACATTACAGTGACAAAGGAAATATCCACAGATGAAAACCTGAAAAAAGCTTTCGTAGAAACTTCTTGGTGATGTGTGAATTCATCTCACAAAGTTACACATATGTTTCGTGGAGCAGTCCATTAACACTGTCTTTGAGGAACCTGAGAAGGGCTTCTTTCGATAACATTCATTCCTAAGCTGATAAAGGAAATTTCATCCGTTCAAAACGTGAAAGAAGCTTTCTGAGAAACTTCTTTCTGATCTGTGTGTTCAGCTCGCACACATCTAACTTAGACTTCAGGAAGCAGTTTGCTAACACTCTTTTTGTGGAATCTGGAAAGTGATATTTGGGAGCCCATAGGGACCCATGGTGAAAAAGGAAATACCCTCACATAGTAATTACAGAGAAACTTTCTGAGAGATTGCTTTTTGATGTGCTACTTCATCACACAGAGTTCCATCCTTCCCTTCTTAAAACCGTTTGCTAACGCTGTTGTCGTGGATTCTGCAAAGGTATATTTGGGAGCACATTGAGGGCTATGGTGAAAAAGGAAATATCCACACATAGTAACTAAAGAGAAGCTTTCGGAGAAACTGCATTGCCATGTGTGAATGCAACTCACAGAGTTACACGTTTCTCCTCGGTGATCAGCTTGTTAGCACAGTTTTCTGGAAATCTGCAATTAGATACTTCATAGCGCAATGAACGTTACGGTGACAAAGGAAATATCCAAAGATGAAAACCAGAAAGAAGCTTTCTTAGAAACTTCTTGGTGATGTGTGAATTCTTCTAACAGAGTTACACTTATGTTTCGTGGAGCAGTCCATTAACACTGTCTTTGAGGAACCTGAGAAGGGCTTCTTTGGATCACATTGAGGCCTACGCTGATAAAGGAAATTTCATCCGTTCAAAACGTGAAAGAAGCTGTCTGAGAAACTTCTTTCTATTCTGTGTGTGCATCTTAAAGACTTATAACTTAGACTTCAGGAAGCAGTTTGCTAACACTCTTTTCGTGGAAACTGCAAAGTGATATTTGGGAGCCCCTATGGTCCAATGGCGAAAAAGGAAATAGACTCACATAATAACTATGGAGAAACTTTCAGAGAGATTGCTTTCTGATGTGTTACTTCATCACACAGAGTTCCACACTTCCCTTCTTGGAACCGTTTGCTAACACTGTTGTCGTGGATTCTGCAAAGGTATATTTGGGAGCACATTGAGGACTATGGTGAAAAAGGAAATATCCTCACATAATAACTAAAGAGAAGCTTTATGAGAAACTGCATTGCCATATGTGAATGCAACTCACAGAGTTACACGTTTCTCTTCGGAGATCAGCTTGTTAGCACAGTTTTCTGGAAATCTGCAATTAGATACTTCATAGCGCAATGAACCTTACGGTGACAAAGGAAATATCCACTGATGAAAACCTCAAAGAAGCTTTCTTAAAAACTTCTTGTTGATGTGTGAATTCATCTCACAGAGTTACACTTATGTTTCGTGGAGCAGTCCATTAACACTGTGTTTGAGGTACCTGAGAAGGGCTTCTTTGGATCACATTCAGGCCTATGCTGATAAAGGAAATTTCATCCGTTCAAAACGTGAAAGAAGCTTTCTGAGAAACTTCTTTCTGATCTGGGAGTTCATCTCACAGACTTATAACTTAGACTTCAGGAAGCAGTTTGCTAACACTCTTTTCGTGGAATCTGCAAAGTGATATTTGGGAGCCCATAAGGTCCCATGGTGAAAAAGGAAATATCCTCACATAATAACTATGTAGAAACCTTCTGAGAGATTGCTTTCTGATGTGTTACTTCATCACACAGAGTTCCACCCGTCCCTTCTTGGAATACAGTTTGCTAACACAGTTGTCCTGGATCCTGCCAAGGTATATTTGAGAGCACTTTGAGGGCTATGGTGAAAAAGGAAATATCCTCACATAATAACTGAAGAGAAGCTTTCTGAGAAACTGCATTGCCATGTGTGAATGCAACTCACAGAGTTACACGTTTCTCTTCAAGGATCAGTTTGTTAGCACAGTTTTCTGGAAATCTGCCATTAGATACTTCATAGCGCAATGAACCTTACGGTGACAAAGGAAATATCCACAGATGAAAACCAGAAAGAATCTTTCTTAGAAACTTCTTGGTGATGTGTGAATTCATCTCACAGGGTTACACTTATGTTTCGTGGAGCAGTCCATTAACACTGTCTTTGAGGAACATGAGAAGGGTTTCCTTGGATCCCATTGAGGACTACGCTGATAAAGCAAATTTCATCCGTTCAAAACGGGAAAGAGGCTTTCTGGGAAACTTCTTTCTGATCTGTGAGTTCATCTCACAGACTTATAACTTATACTTCAGGAAGCAGTTTGCTAACACTCTTTTCGTGGAATCTGGAGAGTGATATTTGGGAGCCCTTAGGGCCCATGGTGAAAAAGGAAATTTCCTCACCTAATAACTATGAAGAAACTTTCTGAGAGATTGCTTTCTGATGTGTTACTTCATCGCACAGAGTTCCACACTTCCGTTCTTGGAACCGTTTGCTAACACTGTTGTCGTGGATTCTGCAAAGGTATATTTGGGAGCACATTGAGGGCTATGGTGAAAAAGGAAATATCTTCACATAATAACTAAAGAGAAGCTTTCTGAGAAACTGCATTGCCATGTGTGAATGCAACTCACAGAGTTACACGTTTCTCTTCAGTGAGCAGTTTGTTAGCACAGTTTTGGGAAATCTGCAATTAGATACTTCATAGCACAATGAACCTTATGGTGACACAGGAAACATCCACAGATGAAAACTAGAAAGAAGCTTTCTTAGAAACTTCTTGGTGTTGTGTGAATTCATCTCACAGAGTTATACTTGTCCATCGTGGAGCAGTCCATTAACACTGTTTTGAGGAACCTGAAAAGGGCTTTCTTGGATCGCATTGAGGCCTATGGTGATAAAGGAATTTCATCCGTTCAAAACGTGAAAGAAGATTTTTGAGAAACTTCTTTCTGATCTGTGAGTTCATCTCATAGACTTATAACTTAGACTTCAGGAAGCAGTTTGCTAACACTCTTTTCGTGGAATCTGCAAAGTGATATTTGGGAGCCTTTAGGGGCCCATGGTGACAAAGGAAATATCCTCACATAATAACTATGGAGAAACTTTCTGAGAGAGTGCTTTCTGATGTTTTACCTCATCACACCGAGTTCCACCCTTCCCTTCTTGGAACCGTTTGCTAACACTGTTGTCGTGGATTCTGCAAAGGTATATTTGGGAACACATTGAGGGCTATGGTGAAAAAGGAAATATCTTCACATAATAACTAAAGAGAAGCTTTCTGAGAAACTGCATTGCCATGTGTGAATGCAACTCACAGAGTTGCATGTTTCACTTCAGTGATCAGTTTGTTAGCACAGTTTTCTGGAAATCTGAAATTAGATACTTCATAGCGCAATGAACATTACAGTGACAAAGGATATATCCACAGATGAAAACTAGAAAAAAGCTTTCTTAGAACCTATTTGGTGATGTGTGAATTCATCTCACAGATTTACACTTATATATCGTGGAGCAGTCCATTAACACTGTCTTTTTGGAAACTGAGAAGGGCTTCCTTGGATCGCATTGAGGCCTACGCTGATAAGGGAAATTTCATCCGTTCCAAACGTGAAAGAAGCTTTCTGAGAAACTTCTTTCTGATCTGTGTGTTCATATCACACACTTATAATTTAGACTTCAGGAAGCAGTTTGCTAACACTCTTTTCGTGGAATCTGGAAAGTGATATTTGTGAGCCCATAGGGGCCCACGGTGAAAAAGGAAATATTCTCACCTAATAACTATGGAGAAACTTTCTCAGAGATTGCTTTCTGATGTGTTACTTCATCACACAGAGTTCCACCCTTCCCTTCTTGGAACAGTTTGCTAACACTGTTGTCGTGAATTCTGCAAAGGTGTATTTGGGAGCACATTGAGGGCTATTGTGTAAAAGGAAATATCCTCACATAATAACTAAAGAGAAGCTTTCTGAGAAACTGCATTGCCATGCGTGAATGCAACTCACAGAGTTACACGTTTCTCTTCAGTGATCAGTTTGTTAGCACAGCTTTCTGGAAATCTGCAATTAGATATTTCATAGCGCAATGAAGATTACAGTGACAAAGGAAATATCCACAGACGAAAACTAGAAAGAAGCTTTATTGGAACCTTTTTGGTGATGTGTGAATTCATCTCACAGAGTTACACTTATGTTTCGTGGAGCAGTCCATTAACACTGTCTTTGGGGAACCTGAGAAGGGCTTCCTTGGATCGCATTGAGGCCTACGCTGATAAAGGAAACTTCATCCGTTCAAAACGTGAAAGAGGCTTTCTGAGAAACTTCTTTCTGATCTGTGTGTTCAGCTCACAGTCTTATGACTTAGAGTTCAGGAAGCAGTTTGCTAACACTCTTTTCGTGGAATCTGGAAATTGATATTTGGGAGCCCATAGGGGCCCACGGTGGAAAAGGAAATATCCTCACATAATAACTACAGAGAAACTTTCTGAGAGATTGCTTTCTGATGTGTGACTTCATCACAAAGAGTTCCACCCTTCCGTTCTTGGAACCGTTTGCTAACACTGTTGTCGTGAATTCTGCAATGGTATATTTGGGAGCACTTTCAACGTTATGGTGAAAAAGGAAATAACTTTACATAATAACTAAAGAGAAGCTTTCTGAGAAACTGCATTGCCATGTGTGAATGCAACTCACAGAGTTACACGTTTCTCTTCAGTGATAAGTTTGTTAGAACAGTTTTCTTTAAATCTGCAATTAGATAATTCATAGCGCAATGAACCTTGCGGTGACAAAGGAAATATCCACCCATGAAAACCAGAAAGAAGCTTTCTGAGAAACTTCTCGGTGATGTGTGAATTCATCTCTCAGAGTTACACTTATGTTTCATTCAGCAGTCCATTAACACTGTCTTTGAGGAAACTGAGAAGGGCTTCTTTGGATCACATTGAGGCCTACGCTGATAAAGGAAATTTCATAGTTCAAAACGTGAAAGAAGCTTTCTAAGAAACTTCTTTCTGATCTGTGTTTTCATCTCACAGACTTATAACTTAGACTTCAGGAAGCAGTTTGCTAACACTCTTTTCGTGTAAACTGAAAAGTGATATTTGGGAGCCCATAGGTTCCCATGGTGAAAAGGGAAATATCCTCACATAATAACTACACAGAAACTTTCTGAGAGATTGCTTTCTGATGTGTTACTTCATCACACAGAGTTCCACGCTTCCCTTCTTGGAACCGTTTGCTAACACTCTTGTCGTGGATTCTGCAGAGGTATATTTGGTAGCACATTGAGGGCTATGGTGAAAAAGGAAACATCCTCACATAATAACTAAAGAGCAGCTTTCTGAGAAACTGCATTGCCATGTGTGAATGCAACTCACAGAGTTACACGTTTCTCTTCAGTGATCTATTTGTTAGCACAGTTTTCTGGAAATCTGCAATTAGATAATTCTTAGTGCAATGAAACTTACGGTGACAAAGGAATTATCCACAGATGAAAACCGGAAAGAAACGTTCTTAGAAACTTCTTGGTGATGTGTGAATTCATCTCACAGAGTTACACTTATGTTTCGTGGAGCAGTCCATTAACACTGTCTTTGAGGAACCTGAGAAGGCCTTCTTTTGATCACATTCATTTATAAGCTGGAAAGGGAAATTTCATCCGTTCGAAACGTGAAAGAAGCTTTCTGGGAAACTTATTTCTGATCTGTGTGTTCATCTCACACACTTATAACTTAGACTTCAGGAAGCAGTTTGCTAACACTCTTTTCGTGGAATCTGGAAAGTGATATTTGGGAGCCCATAGGGGCCATGGTGAAAAAGGAAATATCCTCACATAATAACTACAGAGAAACATTCTGAGAGATTGCTTTCTGATGTGTTACTTCATCACACAGAGTTCCACCCTTCTCTGCTTGGAACCGTTTGCAAACACTGTTGTCGTGGATTCTGCAAAGGTATATTTGGGAGCACATTGAGGGCTGTGGTGAAAAAGGAAATATCCTCACATAATAACTAAAGACAAGCTTTCTGAAAAACTGCATTGCCATGTGTGAATGCAACTCACAGAGTTACACGTTTCTCTTCAGTGATCAGTTTGTTAGCACAGTTTTCTGGAAATCTGCAATTAGATACTTTATAGCGCAATGAACCTTAAGGTGACAAAGGAAATGTCCACAGATGAAAACTAGAAAGAATCTTTCTTAGAAACTTCTTGGTGATGTGTGAATTCATCTCACAGAGTTACACTTATGTTTCCTGGAGCCGTCCATTAACACTGTCTTTGAGGAAACTGAGAAGGGCTTCCTTGGATCACATTGAGGCCTTCGCTGATAAAGGAAATTTCATCCGTTCAAAACGTGAAAGAAGCTTTCTGAGAAACTCCTTTCTGATCTGTGTGTTCATCTCACAGACTTTTAACTTAGACTTCAGGAAGCAGTTTGCTAACACTCTTTTCGTGGAATCTGGAAAGTGATATTTGGGAGCCCATAGCGGCCCATGGTGAAAAAGAAAATATCCTCACATAATAACTACAGAGAAACTTTCTGAGAGATTGCTTTCTGATGTGTTACTTCATCACACAGAGTTCCAGCCTTCCCTTCTTGGAAGCGTTTGCTAACACTGTTGTCGTGGATTCTGCAAATGTATATTTGGGAGCAATTTGAGGGCTATGGTGAAAAAGGAAATATCCTCACATAATAACTAAAGAGAAGCTTTCTGAGAAACTGCATTGCCATGTGTGAATGCAACTCACAGAGTTACACTTTACTCCTCAGTGATCAGTTTGTTAGCACAGTTTTATGGAAATCTGCAATTGCATACTTCATAGCGCAATGAACCTTACGGTGAAAAGGAAATATCCACAGATGAAAACTAGAAACACCCTCTCCTAGAAACTTCTTGGTGATGTGTGAATTCATCTCACAGAGTTACACTTATGTTTCGTGGAGCAGTCCATTAACACTGTCATTGAGGAAACTGAGAAGGGCTTCCTTGGATCGTATTGAGGCCTACGCTGATAAAGGAAATTTCATCCGTTCAAAACAGAACAGAAGCTTTCTGAGAAACTTCTTTCTGATCGGTGGGTTCATCTCACAGACTTGTAACTTAGACTTCAGGAAGCAGTTTACTAACACTCTTTTCGTGGAATCTGCAAGGTGATATTTGGGAGCCCACAGGGGCCCATGTTGAAAAAGGAAATATCCTCACATAATAACTATGGAGAATCTTTCTCAGAGATTGCTTTCTGATGTGTGACTTCATCACACAGAGTTCCACACTTCCCTTCTTGGAACCGTTTGCTAACACTGTTGTCGTGGATTCTGCAAAGGTATATTTGGGAGCCAATTAAGGGCTATGGTGAAAAAGGAAATATACTCACATAATAACTAAAGACAAGCTTTCTGAGAAACTGCATTGCCATGTGTGAATGCAACTCATAGAGTTACACGTTTCTCTTCAATGATCACTTTGTTAGCACAGTTTTCTGGAAATCTGCAATTAGATATTTCATAGCGCAATGAATCTTACGGTGACAAAGGAAACATCCACAGATGAAAACCAGAAAGAAGCTTTCTTAGAAACTTCTTGATGATGTGTGAATTCATCTCACAGAGTTACACTTATGTTTCCTGGAGCCGTCCATTAACACTGTCTTTGAGGAACCTGAGAAGGGCTTCCTTGGATCGCATTGAGGCCTACGCTGATAAAGGAAATTTAAACCGTGCAAAACGTGAAAGAAGCTTTCTGAGAAACTTCTTTCTGATCTGGGAGTTCATCTCACAGAGTTATAACTTAGACTTCAGGAAGTAGGTTGCTAACACTCTTTTCGTGGAATCTGCAAAGTGATATTTGGGAGCCCATAGTTGCCCATGGTGAAAAGGGAAATATCCTCACATAATAACAACAGAGAAACTTTCTGAGAGATTGCTTTCTGATGTGTGACTTAATCACACAGAGTTGCACACTTCCCTTCTTAGAACCGTTTGCTAACACTGTTGTCGTGGATTCTGCAAAGGTATATTTGGAAGCACATTGAGGGCTATGGTGAAAAAGGAAATATCCTCAGATAACAACTAAAGAGAAGCTTTCTGAGAAACTGCATTGCCATGTGTGAATGCAACTCACAGAGTTACAGGTTTCTCTACAGTGATCAGTTTGTTAGCACAGTTTTCTTGAAATCTGCAAATAGATTCTTCATAGCGCAATGAACATTACAATGACAAAATATATATCCACAGATGAAAACTAGAAAGAAGCTTTCTTAGAACCTTTTTGGTGATGTGTGATTTCATCTCACAGAGTTACACTTATGTTTCTTGGAGCAGTCCATTAACACTGTCTTTGAGGAAACTGAGAAGGGCTTCCTTGGATCGCTTTGAGGCCTATGCTGATAAAGGAAATTTCATCCGTTCAAAACGTGAAAGAAGCTTTCTGAGAAACTTCTTTCTGATCGATGGGTTCATTTCACAGACTTGTAATTAGACTTCAGGGAGCAGTTTGCTAACACTCTTTTCTTGGAATCTACAAGGTGATAATTGGGAGCCCATAGCGGCCCATGTTGAAAAAGGAAATATTCTCACATAATAACTATGGAGAAACTTTCTCAGAGATTGCTTTCTGATGTGTGACTTCATCACACAGAGTTCCACACTTCCCTTCTTGGAACCGTTTGCTAACACTGTTGTCGTGGATTCTGCAAAGGTATATTTGGGAGCACATTAAGGGCTATGGTGAAAAAGGAAATATCCTCACATAATAACTAAAGACAAGCTTTCTGAGAAACTGCATTGCCATGAGTGAATGCAACTCACAGAGTTACACGTTTCTCTTCAGTGATCAGTTTGTTAGCACAGTTTTCTGGAAATCTGCAATTAGATACTTTATAGCGCAATGAACCTTAAGGTGACAAAGGAAATGTCCACAGATGAAAACTGGAAAGAATCTTTCTTAGAAACTTCTTGGTGATGTGTGAATTCATCTCACAGAGTTACACTTATGTTTCGTGGAGCCGTGCATTAACACTGTCTTTGAGGAACCTGAGAAGGGCTTCCTTGGATCGCATTGAGGCCTACGCTGATAAAGGAAATTTCATCCGTTCAAAACGTGAAAGAAGCTTTCTGAGAAACTCCTTTCTGATCTGTGTGTTCATCTCACAGACTTTTAACTTAGACTTCAGGAAGCAGTTTGCTAACACTCTTTTCGTGGAACCTGGAAAGTGATATTTGGGAGCCCATAGCGGCCCATGGTGAAAAAGAAAATATCCTCACATAATAACTACAGAGAAACTTTCTGAGAGATTGCTTTCTGATGTGTTACTTCATCACACTGAGTTCCAGTCTTCCCTTCTTGGAACTGTTTGCTAACACTGTTGTCGTGGATTCTGCAAAGGTATATTTGCGAGCATTTTGAGGGCTATGGTGAAAAGGGAAATATCCTCACATAATACCTAAAGAGAAGCTTTCTGATATACTGCATTGCCATATGTGAATGCAACTCACAGAGTTACACGTTTCTCTTTAGTGTTCTGTTTGTTAGCACAGTTTTCTGAATATCTGCAATTAGAAACTTCATAGCGCAATGAACCTTACGGTGACAAAGGAAATATCCACAGATGAAAACAAGAAAGAAGCTTTCTTAGAAATTTCTTGGTGATTTGTGAATTCAACTCACAGAGTTACACTTATGTTTCGAGGAGCAGTCCATTAACACTGTCTTTGAGGAACCTGAGAAGTGCTTCCTTGGATCGCATTGAGGCCTACGCCGATAAAGGAAATTTCATCCGTTCAAAACGTGAAAGAAGCTTTCTGAGAAACTTCTTTCTGATCTGTGTGTTCATCTCACAGACTTATAAATTAGACTTCAGGAAGCAGCTTGCTAACACTCTTTTCGTGGAATCTGGAAAGTGATATTTGGGAGCCCATAGGGGCTCATGGTGAAAAAGGAAATATCCTCACATAATAACTATGGAGAAACTTTCTGAGAGATAGCTTTCTGATGTGTTACTTCATCACACAGAGTTCCACTCTTCCCTTCTTGGAATACAGTTTGCTGACACTGTTGTCGTGGATTCTGCAAAGGTATATTTGAGAGCACTTTGAGGTCTATGGTGAAAAAGGAAATATCTTCACATAATAAATAAAGAGAAACTTTCTGAGAAACTGCATTGCCATGTGTGAATGCAACTCACAGAGTTACACGTTTCTCTTCGGTGATCAGCTTGTTAGCACAGTTTTCTGGAAATGTGCAATTAGATACTTCAGAGCGCAATGAACCTTAAGGTGACAAAGGAAATGTCCACAGATGAAAACTAGAAAGAATCTTTCTTAGAAACTTCTTGGTGATGTGTGAATTCATCTCACAGAGTTACACTTATGTTTCCTGGAGCCGTCCATTAACACTGTCTTTGAGGAAACTGAGAAGGGCTTCCTTGGATCACATTGAGGCCTACGCTGATAAAGGAAATTTCATCCGTTCAAAACGTGAAAGAAGCTTTCTGAGAAACTCCTTTCTGATCTGTGTTTTCATCTCACAGACTTTTAACTTAGAGTTCAGGAAGCAGTTTGCTAACACTCTTTTCGTGGAATCTGGAAAGTGATATTTGGGAGCCCATAGCGGCCCATGGTGAAAAAGAAAATATCCTCACATAATAACTACAGAGAAACTTTCTGAGAGATTGCTTTCTGATGTGTTACTTCATCACACAGAGTTCCAGCCTTCCCTTCTTGGAAGCGTTTGCTAACACTGTTGTCGTGGATTCTGCAAATGTATATTTGGGAGCAATTTGAGGGCTATGGTGAAAAAGGAAATATCCTCACATAATAACTAAAGAGAAGCTTTCTGAGAAACTGCATTGCCATGTGTGAATGCAACTCACAGAGTTACACTTTACTCCTCAGTGATCAGTTTGTTAGCACAGTTTTATGGAAATCTGCAATTGCATACTTCATAGCGCAATGAACCTTACGGTGAAAAGGAAATATCCACAGATGAAAACTAGAAACACCCTCTCCTAGAAACTTCTTGGTGATGTGTGAATTCATCTCACAGAGTTACACTTATGTTTCATGGAGCAGTCCATTAACACTGTCATTGAGGAAACTGAGAAGGGCTTCCTTGGATCGTATTGAGGCCTACGCTGATAAAGGAAATTTCATCCGTTCAAAACAGAAAAGAAGCTTTCTGAGAAACTTCTTTCTGATCGGTGGGTTCATCTCACAGACTTGTAACTTAGACTTCAGGAAGCAGTTTACTAACACTCTTTTCGTGGAATCTGCAAGGTGATATTTGGGAGCCCACAGGGGCCCATGTTGAAAAAGGAAATATCCTCACATAATAACTATGGAGAATCTTTCTCAGAGATTGCTTTCTGATGTGTGACTTCATCACACAGAGTTCCACACTTCCCTTCTTGGAACCGTTTGCTAACACTGTTGTCGTGGATTCTGCAAAGGTATATTTGGGAGCCAATTAAGGGCTATGGTGAAAAAGGAAATATACTCACATAATAACTAAAGACAAGCTTTCTGAGAAACTGCATTGCCATGTGTGAATGCAACTCATAGAGTTACACGTTTCTCTTCAATGATCACTTTGTTAGCACAGTTTTCTGGAAATCTGCAATTAGATATTTCATAGCGCAATGAATCTTACGGTGACAAAGGAAACATCCACAGATGAAAACCAGAAAGAAGCTTTCTTAGAAACTTCTTGATGATGTGTGAATTCATCTCACAGAGTTACACTTATGTTTCCTGGAGCCGTCCATTAACACTGTCTTTGAGGAACCTGAGAAGGGCTTCCTTGGATCGCATTGAGGCCTACGCTGATAAAGGAAATTTAAACCGTGCAAAACGTGAAAGAAGCTTTCTGAGAAACTTCTTTCTGATCTGGGAGTTCATCTCACAGAGTTATAACTTAGACTTCAGGAAGTAGGTTGCTAACACTCTTTTCGTGGAATCTGCAAAGTGATATTTGGGAGCCCATAGTTGCCCATGGTGAAAAGGGAAATATCCTCACATAATAACAACAGAGAAACTTTCTGAGAGATTGCTTTCTGATGTGTGACTTAATCACACAGAGTTGCACACTTCCCTTCTTAGAACCGTTTGCTAACACTGTTGTCGTGGATTCTGCAAAGGTATATTTGGAAGCACATTGAGGGCTATGGTGAAAAAGGAAATATCCTCAGATAACAACTAAAGAGAAGCTTTCTGAGAAACTGCATTGCCATGGGTGAATGCAACTCACAGAGTTACAGGTTTCTCTACAGTGATCAGTTTGTTCGCACAGTTTTCTTGAAATCTGCAAATAGATTCTTCATAGCGCAATGAACATTACAATGACAAAATATATATCCACAGATGAAAACTAGAAAGAAGCTTTCTTAGAACCTTTTTGGTGATGTGTGATTTCATCTCACAGAGTTACACTTATGTTTCTTGGAGCAGTCCATTAACACTGTCTTTGAGGAAACTGAGAAGGGCTTCCTTGGATCGCTTTGAGGCCTATGCTGATAAAGGAAATTTCATCCGTTCAAACGTGAAAGAAGCTTTCTGAGAAACTTCTTTCTGATCGATGGGTTCATTTCACAGACTTGTAATTAGACTTCAGGGAGCAGTTTGCTAACACTCTTTTCTTGGAATCTGCAAGGTGATAATTGGGAGCCCATAGCGGCCCATGTTGAAAAAGGAAATATTCTCACATAATAACTATGGAGAAACTTTCTCAGAGATTGCTTTCTGATGTGTGACTTCATCACACAGAGTTCCACACTTCCCTTCTTGGAACCGTTTGCTAACACTGTTGTCGTGGATTCTGCAAAGGTATATTTGGAAGCACATTGAGGGCTATGGTGAAAAAGGAAATATCCTCAGATAACAACTAAAGAGAAGCTTTCTGAGAAACTGCATTGCCATGGGTGAATGCAACTCACAGAGTTACAGGTTTCTCTACAGTGATCAGTTTGTTCGCACAGTTTTCTTGAAATCTGCAAATAGATTCTTCATAGCGCAATGAACATTACAATGACAAAATATATATCCACAGATGAAAACTAGAAAGAAGCTTTCTTAGAACCTTTTTGGTGATGTGTGATTTCATCTCACAGAGTTACACTTATGTTTCTTGGAGCAGTCCATTAACACTGTCTTTGAGGAAACTGAGAAGGGCTTCCTTGGATCGCTTTGAGGCCTATGCTGATAAAGGAAATTTCATCCGTTCAAAACG